>NW_015150784.1:871777-891122 GCF_000732505.1 Cyprinodon variegatus
GTATATGTATATGTATATGTATATATTGCACAAGTTATTACCATTGTAGTGCTGGATTGAAGTGTCTGGTCGGTGCAGGGCTGATTGACCTGTATTAGCACTCCTTTTTACAAACAGGGTGTAAAAGTCTTTCACTAAAGGAGCAGCTCAGCTCCTCTATAGGTCTGGTGCAGGGGGTGAAAGGTGTTATCCATTATGGATGTAAGCTTGGACAGCACCCCCCTCTCAGCTTCCTCCACCGAGTCCATAGCACATATTAGGACAGAAACGGGCTTTCTCAACAGTTTTTTTTAGTCTCCTTTTGTCCCGTGTATAGTGATGCTGTCTTACACATGGATTAAATTCTTTATATGATAACCTCCTTGTCCTGTAGAAGCGTTAAGATCTATTCATTATCTTTCAAAAACAAACGCTTAGACCTATAAAGCCTGGGATCCAGATCGAAGGTCTCCATGTTTCAGGAGTTGTGGTGGAAATGTAAACTTTATGGCCAGGTGATATTGTGCAGTCTCTCAAAAATTTGGGGTTGGCTCCAAGTTGGTCATAAACACAAACTACAGACATCTTCAGTTAATTGATACAAATTAAATAGATTTGTAAAAGAAAATTTGATAATAAAATGTCTGGTACTTTGTTTTAAAACAGAAAAAGCTGTGTTTAAATATCAGACACAAGATGTTTTAATGATTAGATTGAGTTAAATTTTCCTCTGCATATGTTTCCATAGCTCAATCAATAGCGGTGATGGATAAAAGCATGTGTCCTTTTGTTTGTGCGAGTGATAATCATTAAAGTAGAAAACTATTGAATTATTGTAGGCACAGGTTAACATGTCTAATGTTTGATTTGTTCCAAATATTGGGCTGAGTTTGATGTGTAAAAGTGACATTGTAAACTTCTTGCCCCTCAGAGGAGCGACAGAGAGGAGCTCAGATGGAAGAGGAAGGTGAGAGCTCCAAGTCACTTAATCCATCAGTCCCCGGTCAGAGAGACAAAGGTGCAGCTAGGTAAGACAAGACATGTTTGAGTGAACTAATCCAAAATCATTGCTGTTCATGACTGAATTTATGTTTTTCATTATTATTATTCTAAGGAGCCAAGGTGGCAGTGACAGCAGCGATTCAGACTCTGAGATCATTGGTCCTCCAGTGCCCTCTCAACCTGTAGCCCAGGAGGAAAATGATGAGCCTATAGGCCCCCCCCTTCCACCAGGTTATAGGGACAGCTCAGCCAACAGTGATGATGATGAAGCTGAGGCAAAAGATGATGATGACGACGACGATGATGACGACGATGATGATGATGATGTATGTGTCTTAAGCTTTCATATATCGAGTTTCCAGTGTGAATTCTTCCTCTTAATGAATAGATAATGATCTTAATCTGTTCTACCATCCTAATACAGTCACCTGGTAGTCACCATAACAGTTGACTAAAAAAATGAAACTAGAAAATAATTATTAATGTTATTCACAAAACTTATGTTTTTTGACACACAACTTTTCTTATTCTGCGATTATAGAACTTTAAAAAGAACAGAGGACCTTGTTGTTGTCGTTGGGAATTGGCGGCGTAGTGGTTAGGGCATAGAGCTTGGAATCCTGAGGTTCGAGTCCCACTCCCACAGACTTCCACTCTGGGTCCCTGGGCAAAAAGACCATTTACCCCACCCTACTTCCCGTGCGCCCCATGGTGGATGGGTTAAATGCAGAGGGTTAATTTCGTTGCTCGGCACTCTGTGACCGTGCAATGGCAATTACCGGTAAAAGCTGGAAAAGTTATGGGATGTCACAAAGACGACCACTAGGTGGCATCACCAGAACAGGCATTTACCATGTAATATTGTCCTATGTGTTTAACTTAGCTGATGTCAAATGGTTTCCAAAAATATCAACTTGTATATATATTTTTTCTAAAAAATTATGATATGAAGAAGAAACGGCTCAGGTTGGAGCAGACAGTTCAGGTCAAACACCAAACTTTGGTTATTTGCATGTAGCAACCCACAGCTCTTACATTACAAAGATTATTTATCGACAGATCTATTCTAGATTACAAAAGAAAACTTATTCAGCTCTGTGTTCCTCTATCAGAACCCAGTGAAGAAGATTCCAGACACCCATGAGATCACCTTACAGCACGGCACCAAAACAGTAAGTTTTGGTTGCATCACTCTGCTGACTATTTAAACATATTCAAATATAAAGTACTTTTATTGTGGATAGAATATTGTTAGATAACCAAATACGTATGTTTCATGCCTTGAAATAAGAAGTCCCTTTGGCTATTTAGCAAATTTGCAATAGCAGTTGCATTTATCCTTTCATTTTATTCTGGATCAGTTCTGATCCTGTTTCTTGTAGCACAGCATTTACAAAATTGAATAAAATTGAACAACCAGACAGCATTGACTTCAAACATTTGGCTTTTGGTGCTTCTCACTTTGAATGAGTCAGTTTTGAAAAGGCTAACAGAAGTTCCAGTCTGATTCTGTAGCTTTAAGATGATCTTTAATCGACGGCTAATTGCGTCCTCAGGTATCAGCTCTTGGTTTAGACCCCTCTGGAGCCCGCCTAGTGACGGGCGGATACGATTACGATGTGCGGTTCTGGGACTTTGCCGGGATGGACCAGGCTCTACAGGCTTTCCGAACCCTGCAGCCCTGTGAGTGGTATGTGGAAAATCAACACAGTTGCTCAACATGTGTTTACATTTGTTTCATGCAAACGTCAAGCATACTGACTTCATTTAGGTGTGCTTAAAAGTGTACCCTCACATAAACACGCACATGAAGGCTTGTTAGGCTTCATCGGATCTAGTGCTTACTCTGTGGAATCCCCTCTTTTCATGCAAAATGTGGCTTCCAGAAGCAGATCTTGAAGTTATGTGTGTGTTTGTGTTTACTCTGAGTTCCGCTGAACCTGCTATTAGAGATCAAATTCTTTTTTGCTTTTGGGAACCGGTGGCCTGAGCTAGATCAGGCTTCCCCTTATTAAGAAGATTTCATGCAACATTTAATATGATTACTGTGTGATCTGGTAGCCTGTTAAATTTACTGAAGTGCTGAACCTAAGTTGGAAAGCTGAGAAACAGAGTTCCACTTTCAACATAAAAGTTCCCTTTTGACATAAAACTGCAGCTTCTGAACTCTTTGAGTCTGTCGGTTTTTTACCCAACCTCTCAACTCAACCATTTCAATAACAAAAAAAAATCTTTAAATGTACCATCTGCCTCTTCATCTTATTGCTTGAGTTTGTTGTCACTCATCAAATATACAAAATAAGGGTCACCCAAGATGTGAATGTGTCTATAGCTTAATGCAACCAATATGCTAACTTTTAGAAACAAAAGCTAGAACCACAGACATACCAGCTAACATCTGCTTCATTCTGTTGCATTTGACAGTCATCAGATCAAGACCTTGCAATACAGCATCACAGGTGATGTCCTCCTGGTGGTCTCTGGCAATGCACAGGCCAAAGTGTTGGACCGGGATGGCTTTAACGTCATGGAGTGTGTGAAAGGAGACCAGTACATTGTGGATATGGCCAACACAAAGGTTTGCAAAAATAACTTTCTTAATTCATTAAGCTAAAGAAACTGTTTGAAATATCTCTATTGATGCCTTTTAGCACTGTGTTTATGTTGAAATTACATTATAGTAGTTTTTAGACCTGGCTATTCACAGTGGAAGCCCAACAAAAAAATAGATATTCGCATCAGATGATCATCATGAATAAAACAGAGTAAATGTTCTCAGATCAGACTGATGATATTTTAGAAAAAGTGCAAATATATTAAGAAGAATGTTTTGATTATTAACCATCAGCTTTATTCACAGGGCTATTATCACTGTTCAGATGAATCTTCTCTATCAAGATTGAATTACAGAAAGGTCGATTATTGGAGATGAGGTGCTAGAAGCATGTGTTTACCTTTATGTTGTGCAGTGGGTTTCTAAAGTTGATATATTATTGACCATGTGTTCCTATTTTTATAAGACCAGGGCATCATAATATCTACATCAATATTATTTTTACTAATATGGGCAACTTTAATACATTATAATATTGATAATGTTACAGATTTTCCAGCTTTCAGCAATTACAGACACAAAAATAAAAGTCTCTAAGCACTTTTATGTTTTTGTCCAAACTATTAAATACTTCAAAACCACAGGCCTGATTCTATAATGATACCCTGTTGTTGATTTTCTTAATACATTACTAATTTACATGTAGAATATGTGAAACTCCAAATGTTAAAAGATCCAATCTGTGTTTGTTTCCCCCTTTATAGTAACAGCCTTACTGAAAAGCTTCTTCCAGGTGTAATCCAGGATTGCTCTGCTCTCTGGGTAAACCCTGCAACTGTTTGATGGTAGTGGGGCATACCTTCTCCTTGTTTTGGTTACAAGTTCAATGGTCAGAGGCTAATTTTTGGGGAAAAGGGACTCCAAATGTTTTCTGGTCTGTTTTAGTTCAAATAGCTGAACTTAGAAAACAGCCCTAATTAAACATCCATGTTTGGGTTTTAGAAAGCTGTATTGGTGGTCAGCGACCATGTCTGCCAGCTGCACCATATTTAGACATGGTTTATAAAAGCCATATAAATGTGCTTGAAGTGAAGGTCCATTTATTGCAGGAAGCTGTTTTCAGGATGTTCTACATTCTTATCCTGCTCCGTCCCATCTGGAGTCGATTGGTTCAATGGAAATGCATGTTGGCATGCTAACGGTGTCTCAGTCGATTAGCCGTCTCTCATGTGGTGATCAACTCATTGCCTGTTCTCTGCCTGAGTTGACTTGTAATTACATCCCTCCTGATGGCTACTATCTGCTGAGTGGTTTGATACACAAAAGCGGATCCATGCATGCAGTTTAGATACGTTTACAAACAGAGAAACTCTGTTTATCATCATGGTGACCTTTGAAGGCAAATGGTCTTTGGGTAAATAGGATTGAATGCAAATAAACACCTTACTTTTTAGATTTTTATTTCTCTTCCTTACATCTCAGCTTGTGTCTCTCGGTCCTTTTAAATTCCCAGATCAATCAACATGACAAATAAGAAGTGCAATTTCATTGTGTGCAGTATAACAATGGGATAGGCAAAACTTTGTGTTCAAACATGCTGGTAAAGGTTCTCAGTCATCCAGGTCATAGTCATTCCAAGAAAATCTAAAACAATCCGCTGGACTTGGTTTCCGAGTTTGAGGATGTTTCGCTTCCCATCCAGGAAGCTTTTTGAATTCAAAATGACAGGATTAGCGTTGAGTTTGAGGTTAAAACCTCGCAAAGCAAAATATCTTCAAACTCGGAAATCAAGTCCTGTGGTTTTTTTCTATTTATTTTTTGGTATTAGTGTTCAAGCAGTTTGGGGTTTAAATTCTAAATTCTCTTGCTTGTTTACAAAACAAGTGTTATGCCTTAGGAGGCCTGAAATCAGTTCAAGTTCCTCACATGAGAAGAAAATAAACAGTTTTAGCTTTTAAATGTAGACCTGAAGTTTTCCTTCCAGTCTAAACTACTAAGAACTAAAAATTCCCTGTTTACACCTGATGACTAGCATGATTAACAACCCCTGTCTTATATAATTTGTTTAGATTAAAATTACCAAAATCTATTAGTTGTTCTTGGCAACATTCAGCGTTTTAAATGTCCTCCATGTTGTTTCTGGCTGCCCACTCTGTGACTTCTCTGATAATATTAGATTAGCTTGACAACATTGATGTGGCAGCTTTGATTTTGTTTTCTTTTTTTCGGATAAATGTCAATAAATCCTGATCATCATCCATCTGTGTGTTTAGCCTGTCGCAACTGGCCCAGGTTTAAAAACTTTCATTATCTGCTCTTCTTTTTTATCCAGGGACACACAGCTATGCTGAACAGTGGCTGCTGGCATCCTAAGATGAAAGAAGAGTTCATGACCTGCTCGTATGACGGGTGAGTTTTTAAATCTGCAATGAGCAGAAAGCTTCACTTCCCATTATCTTTTTTTTTCTTTCTCTAAATTCCTCATAAAGTGTAATTGCCAGACTGTTGTCATTCAGATAAATGTTTGTTAGTCAGCGCTTGTGCAATGCTATCTTAGATATTCATTTATTCACGTTTCTTAAAGAGGTAATTTTCCTTGCTACGCTCTCTTTGGTGAACCCCAGTCCCATCAAAATCCTTAAATGTGGTTTTTTTAGACTTTTGTCATTATTAAAGATTTTAACTGATTTTTTATCTATTAATAGGAACTGAATTAGCAGGAAGAAATAAGCTGACATCTGTACATATTTTTTTATTTTTGTATCAAAACACAAAATTTAATTCCTGTAACAATTATTTGAAAATAAATGAAATGAGAATTAAGAAATTTTCATTCATTAAAAAAACTTTTTTGTCAGATAATCTATTACTTTTTGAAGTGAATGATTATTTATGGTAATTACTGTAATAATAGTTTGTGGAGCTTGTGTGGTATGACAGACAAAAGACTAAATAACTTTGAATAAGGAAAATGTATTAAATGATAAAGGAATCATTTAAAAAATGTTGATACATACAGGGTGGTGGCAATAACAAACAGTAAGGTTTGAATAATCTGTCCAGAAAATGTCAAGATAAACTTAACACCCAAGTCCCCCGAAAGAAAACACACACGCAGGAAAAGAGCCCAAGTATTTTTTTAGTTTTACTTTTGTCTTTGATTCTCTCCTCAAAGGTTTAGTTTAGATTTGTTTGTGGTTCAGTTCCTAATCCTTGTTTGTTTTCAAAAGTTGAGCTTTTCTCTGTTATAATTGAACAACTAAAAAAAAATTAAGGCTATAATCCAAGGACTGGGGAGGATAGAAAATGAAAGTTGATCCTATCAGCCCGCAATCAAATGGCTCTGGGTTCAGTCCATAGAAGAAGAAAAAAAAAAAGCCCTGACATGTAAACAAGCTTTGCTGAATAACAAAATACTAAAGTTAACAAAAGTGTTCTGCAGCCAAATTCAGCATATAAAGAGAGAAAAGTAACAAGCTAAACTCACCACTGAGAGGAAATGATTCATTTGTGGGTATTTTAGGTCTACAAAGTAACTGGAAGATGCTCAGAGCCTAGACCAGATTCCAAGATGCACCGAGGGCAAAAAGTAGTATGTTTCACATGATGAGGGGGCATAAACCTTTTGTGGACCTGTCATTTGTGATCTACAACTTTCCAGGTATCTGGAGTATAAATAGGACTAGAATGAGGTTTATTTATTTCCTCCAATGTTTTTTTTGCTGCTGTGCACACTAAAGGCTGATTTATACTCAGGAACCAGGTCGTCTGCGTGTTTGTCGCATTGAATGCAAATGTGCCCCCGCCCCTGCCGCAGACACTCTGGTGCATCTCCCCACAATTGTAGGTGACCAGAGACAGTGCCGCAGACAGGATGCCTCTGATTGGTCAAATCTATATCCGCTCTACGCTGTGTGTTTTTCCTGTTTGGTAACTTACTGGCTTGTTATGTTTGTATGACCGCCATTGCTGAAAACGACTATTTGTGAAGTTGGACCAGCTAGAAGAGCGAGGTGCGTGAGAACGCTGGGACTGTTTTTCTACCTGGATTCCCGCTCTTTCTCGCCCTCATGTTCCTCCGTTGTCACACAGACTTGCCCCCACTTCCTCATCGCCTCACCCGTATCTAGACCCATAGTTAGTTCCTGATTTTTCCCTCCTGCGTTGTGGCGTGAAATAACATAGCACAGACCGCGCTTCAGTATTGGTACCTACGACAATTTCACTGCGACACACTGCTGCAGAGAGTATAACCAGTGCTTAAGCAGGAGGATGAATGGAAAATCCACAAATTCACCTTCAAAGAAGCAGAAAAGTGTTTTCAAATTGAAAAAGTCATAACAACCTTCAGGCCCCACAAACATTTTCTTTTAAGAGATGCCTACCATGACAAACATAAACACTTGGAGTTTGATTAAACTCTCCAGGGTTGTATCTGTTGCTATATGGCTCAAGGTATTACATGGCTTCATGAAATCTTTGAAATACCTTAATATTCATTAATAGACTCTAGTCGGGACCTGGACATGAGTTACCATCCTGGTTATCACCTAGATCAGGCATCCCCAAAGTCGGTCCTCGAGGGACTTTGTCCTGCAGATTTTAGAGGTTTCCCTGCTCCAGCACAGCTGATTTACATTCATAGTTGATTAACAGGCTTTTGCTGAACTGCAATAATCAGAATCAGCTGTGCTAAAGCAGAGAAACCTCTAATATCTGCAGGACAACGGCCCTCGAGGGGATGCCTGACCTAGATGATGACATCAAAACTTACATTTCTATTTTGGTGCGAAAATGCTTCCCCAGATGCAAAAATAATGGAGCGTTCTAGTTGCCATCACTATCCCAAACCTGAATCCTGTGCTAAGCTTAATAGACTGCAGAGAAAACACTAACAATTTAGGATACTAGTTTATTGAACTCACCATGGGAAAAACTTTTCATAGAAATCTGTTTGAATCCTGTTAGGATGCAAATTAAAGTAGACAAATGGCTGTTGGTGTGATTGTGTAGAAAAACTATTGCTGGAGAAATATGCAAAATGTCAAATGAAAGGAATTCTAATGACGATATAAAGATTAATGATGTTTGCTCCAAATGAGTATAAAGTAATGAAGGACTAAGAGCTCTTCAAAGAACATTTTCTTCCCCCTAATAAAAAATGTCCTCAAAGTAATCGTTGGACTGAGACCATGATGCTACAATGACGGATATGTTTATTTTTCAGCTCTTAGAGCCTACAAGTGTGGCCATTTCTGTAGATTAAACTAATATGCTGGGAGAGACTCTGTAGCTGTAGGGGAACAGAAATATTTGAGCATCAACATGTGCTAAAGGAACAGTGATGAGACCAGGTGAGTGTGACAGACTGCAGTGCAGATATTTAGGGTTATCACCATTAGGTGGAAAGGAGGTTCACGCCACAGCCGTGCTGTTTACCCGTGTAACTGCTCCCCCAGATGTGGCTGTAGGTTTTTTTAGCTCTTACTGGGTCTCTGGAAATCCTCTGCTGGCACGTTAGCGCTGGGTGTTGCCCCCGGCCAGCTCACAGGAGATCAACAGTGAGGAGCGCATAGGGAGCCATTCACAGAAAGAGAGCAGCTGCATGTGGGAACGCTTCCTCGCAGCAGAGCGCGGCACCACAAGCTGAGCTTGTAGATGGGCGGAGCGCTATTTAATTTAGCTGCAATCATTTCTAGTTATTTTGCTTTCATTTTAGTTGTTTATGTTTTAAACCACACAGGTGGAAATAGATGATAAAATATAGTAGCTTTCTTTGTTTGTCTTGCTTCTTTCTTCTGAACTTAGAACTGTAGGACTGGAAATGCTCCTTTTCCATTTTTTAAAAGCATTTAAAAGTATTTGTAGACATTTTATAAGATAACTGAATTTTTTTTTTCCATTTGAACCTTGTTTGTAATGGTCAAATCATCAGAATATGTTCCTGAGGCAGGTTTTTTTTAAAAGTAGCAGAAAATAAAGTAAGGCACCTGAGTTGAATGAAAGCGAGAAATCAGCTGGGGTTAAAGTGGTTCCTGAAAGGTTGAATAAAGGCCACTAAATCAGGTTAATTGGAAGCAGGCCCAGGTACTTAGGCTTGTCATGTACCCTCTTTAAGCAATCCATGTTGTTGAACACTGAAGCTATTGATCCTCTTTAGGAAATGGAAAGAAAGTGTTGCGTTTACTGACCTCTGCAAAGTCTGGCTACTGCTGAGATATTATGTTTTCCCCAACATATCTTTTTCTTTGGTTAAACACTCAGTTGACAGAATGTTATGAAGTTGATGAAAGAACTGTAAAAATGAGGTACTATCTGATATCTGATCACAATAAATACTGTAGAGTAATTGTTGGTCTGTTTTCACATCCTCCAGGAAAGTCAAGCAGCTCTCACTTTATTGCTCCCATTCGAGGCATTTTCACAGATGAACACTGGAGATGTTGAGGAGAATGAGCGTATCATTCAGTGTGGAGTTTTTCCGAAGCTGCTGCCCACACTTGTAACATTTGAGACTCAAGAAATGTTCACACAGCTGGAGGACCCAGAACAGGGCTGAAGGGATCATGTTCTTTGGGCATCCGGAAAGAGAAACAGGAATGATTCGGAATTTTAGTCAGCTTGTTTGTTTTTCAGCCAGGAAAGGCTCTCCACTCTTTATGTTTTAGATCTGAGATCTCTAAATGCACTCCACAGATTAACAGGATCCTACTAATAACCCAATTCTTTGGTTTCAGGTTTTCTGAAGCAGGAAGCAGCATCTTATCTTGGGAAGAGTAGTTTAAGGCTCCTGCTTTAGGTGTTTTTCTTTTGCCAGAAAACTCGTTTAAATAGATGAGTCATCAATATGCGTCGATAGAATCAAAAGGATCGGATATACTTGAGGGGGGGCACATCTAAAGATGTATTTATACTCCATTTTTAAACACAACGATCTATATGGGCAGAGCCCTCTGTCATTAAGGAGTTTGTAAATGGATAGGGAAGCGCAACAAAACGAGGTTTAGATGTAACTAGTGATAATCAGTGAAAGTAGGGGAGTCGATGACAAAATGCTGTAATTTCTTCATCCACATTCTGCGATTTATTAGTGGTTTTAGTGGTTTTATGTGGTTTTATGTGGATTTATTAGCCACATAAAACCACTTCTGTTTTTGCTATTCCCATTTTATTACTCTTTCTGAGAAATTTGATGATGAAGATTTGCATAGACTGCAGCAAACACCAAAGCTGCCTGTTGACTCACGCTGATCTATAAAGGAACACAGTAAAATGTTGTAGTGTTTCCTCCTTTAGTCTACGTTGAATAATATGGACAGACATTCAAAGAATGTTTCTCGCTTACTGCTTTACCACCCATGTTTTATGATCTTCATCCATTCAGCCTGCTAACACCAATAATAGCAACGTTGGGCATCCGTAAGACCAACACCTATGCTTCTCTTCCTGCCTATTTAGGAGTCTCTACAGTGATTATAAAAATAAAAAAAGGCTATAATGTACAATCAGGAGACCTCCCAAATCCTTAATTAAAGGGACCCCTGTAGTTTGACAGAATTTCATTCACTAATTCTTCCTCCGTTCTTAAATGAAGCCTTTAGAACAGGACGTGGATTAAAGAGAAGCTCGCAGAATGCATCAGCAGGGAAGCAGTGATTGTTCTTCCAAAACCAAAAGATAGAAAAGGGACGTCCGTATGACTAGAATGGACGCTAAGACAGTATTTCTACTCTAACTGGTGTGAAAATGTCAACTTTTCCCATTTGGAAGTTTTAAATGGCTCAATGTTTTCTGACAAATACTCAGTTGATCCAAGAAGGGTTTTGTACCAACCCAGATCTAACAGACTATTTGCTGTAAGGCTGAAAAACTGATGTCAAAACTTTCTTTTTTTATTATCAAAACGTGTAGGGAACATGCAACGTCTTGTGAAAAGGTGTGGATAAACTGAATGTAGCTTAAAAAAAACCAACTAATTTCTAACTTGGACTTGAAGATCATTTCTGCAAAGATTTAAATTGCATTCATAAAATTTCTGTTATATTTTTTACTTACAACAGAGTATGTCCAATCCTAAACAGATCTGTGTTTTTATGGAAACAGTTTCAAAGTATTTGTTTTGATGAATATCGTTTTGTAAGTCCTCGGAGAATCGTAGGAATGGTGTTTTGCTCTCTTCTTTTGCAACTGAAATTTCAGCCAGCTGAGCTTAGAATAGGACAAATGGCGACTATCTAATTGGGCCCACATGTTGCTGTTTTTTGTTTTTCTTTTTGTATCATGAGGCACACTTAAGCATGGGTACTAACAAAACGACACACATTGAGGAATGTTTGCAGGACGTTTGAATGCCAGGGATTCCCTTCATGCTGGCCGTCTGCCAAGGCTGCAGCTGGACTTGGAATTCTTGCTGCAAACCATTGAGCGCAGCGTGATGGTTTCCTCTTAGTAATTTACAAATATAAAAAGTTGTTCTTGTGTCTAATTACGTAGCTTGGGAAGTTTAAGATTTACTTTAGACATTTTTTTTCTAAAATAGCACAGATGAAAGCCCGTTTCTTGAGGTGGGCATCGGTTGTTAAGTGGGTTATCTGCACGAGAAAATCGGGGATGAACACTGAGGTTGTGAACATGTCGAGGCGATTCACCCCGTTGGACACATCGGGTTCATTCACAGTCCAGTTCATATTCAAATCTTCCCACCTTACAGTGCAAGTGTTCCATATCCTGCGCAAGAATGCACATATTATGCCCTAAATGAGAACATTTGTCCTTTTTGTCTAATCTGTAGCCATGACTGAATATTTGATTGACATTAACTTGTATGTCCTTTTCTGTGTGAACTGTGAACACAGTATTTGTTTGTTTTCCTTGTTACTGTGAAGTCATCCTATGGCACAGTAACTTGATTAAATCTAGCTGGTGTTGTGACTCAGTCTAAGAGAAAAAGCTTAAAGCCAGACAATGTGGTTAAATTAATTGAACTTTCATCTCCCTGTTTCCACAGTCCATCTGTGCTTGAGCCACATTGTTTCCTCTTGCTTCTTTGCTTGAGTGCAATTCTGAGTGTCCCTCCCCCTAAACCGTCTGTTATTTCCCCGCTTTATCTTCTTTGACTGTGAAGGAAAATAGTGCATCTTTCCTTTCTTAATCCCCCCTTCTCATAACACAGTCCCAGTTAATCAGTCAACCAGCTATCACTGGAATTCAACCAGTAAACACCCTCATGGAGGACGCGTATCCCTCTTTTCCTTATCTCGTCATCTGTGAAAGAAACCCTAGCAACCATCACCCCTGTGGTGCCTGGAACCTGATGGACAGATAAACTCTCCGGCCCAGGGAGCCGTCACTCCTCAGTCGATGTGTGAACGAAGGTGCTACCTCGTAAAGTGTTCATGCATGACTGGGGTTGTATGGGTCTCATTTTGTTACATTCACCCCTCTGTCTGTGGTGCGTCTGTACAGAGAAAGGGGTGCTGCTGATTGAAGGGAAAACACTATAAGAGGAAGGACGCCGCAAAAGAATAATAAAGATTATAGTATTGCATAGTAAAAGTAGAGCTTAGTTTTATATTTCACATAGTAACACTGGGGTGTAGGAAGATGTTAAATATAAAGTTAAGAGTGGTAAATAAAAATATAAAACTTTCTCATTATGATTCGATGGATATTTTATTTTATTTTGCTAATCTTTTTGTTTTGCAATTAAACTAGATGTGGGAAGCAATACTTTAAAGTCATTTTTTCACTTAACAATGTTGGAGTTGACTGCAAGTAGTATAAACATTTTGGATTTTCTTATTTACATATCTGTCTATCAATCTAATATATTAGGGTTGAATAATATGGCCAAAATGTTTATCATATTGTATTTCCTAAATTTTGTCCATACATTATAATTTCAATGTCAATTTGAAAAAAAAGCCGCTAAGACTGCCAAGAATTTCTAAAACAGATCCCTGTACCAACTTATTACAGTTATTTTGACATGTTTGTAAAACTCCTCCCACAAAACAGTTAGGAAATATTTAAAACTAAAATATAAAACTGAAAAATGCTGTAATCACTGTGATGTAGAGTCATTTCACAGCTTTATATATTGATATTAAAATATTGTCCAGCCCTATCTTAAACACACACACATATCATATTGTTTCGATGTGTAATCTTGGATTACCGGTAATTAGCTGCTGACTAATTACTCAGCTAATATTGGCTCAGGAAACTTATTTCACTCTTCAAGCAGGAGGAGCTAAAATATGCCATATTCTGCAGAACTACCTGTTGAAAATGTGCGATAAATTTATCAAAGGTGTTATAATTGATCTTTTTCTTTTATCAAATGTTTGATTATTTGCTGTCTTTCAATTATGCTTTATACTTTAAGATGTTTTGTGTAAATATGATGATTATTTGTTTCATAATGGCCCATGCATTCTGTGGCAAAAAATTTTCTTTTTTTTTGTCTAAATATGATTCCACATTTCCAGTTCTGTAAAGTTTGACTTCTAACCATTTAACTTTATTTCTAACTTTGTATTTTTTTTTTTTTTGGTGATATTTTAATAGAGCATACATTTTAATAAGCCGTTTCACATATTGGCACAAACACTTTCCTTTTTCCATCCCTCACTTAGTGTCTTAGTGGTGACAGGTTAGGGTTTGCAGTCTTCACCCAGATCTCTGCGCTGTCCCTCTGACAGCCTGCAGTGCCGTGTTTTTTTTTGAAAAGAGTCTTTGTGATAAATAGCATTCCAGGTTCTGTGTGCGGCTCTGGAGGTAATATTGCTTTATTGGCCTATGGCCTTCTGTAAACACAATAGAGATGTATGTGTGATGCAGCAGGTGGACCAATTTGTCATCCACACCATGGCTATTATTGGTGTTTCCCTATAAATCCACCGGCGTAATAACAGATAACGGAAAAAGTAATGACCACACCACCACTTTTAGCAGATTATTCTAAATAGGAACTCAGGATTGTATAGATAATGATGATAATAAGATTTTTCTTTTTTAACCCTCGACAGTTCTCACTCAATCCATATGTCCTAGCTGACAGTTGTATCACGTTATTAGGCTTAACCAAACACAGCTGAGTGTGTGTGACTTTGTAACCTGCCATAGAGGAATCCTAGCCTGGCTTTTCCTAGCAGCTCCATGTGTGTTTATACTCTGCTTCTGACCCCACGACCCAAAGAGGTAAGATGTTCACTAAGGTGAGCTGCGGGTCACAGACACATTTAGATGTACTCTGGCATGCTGTGTGAATACGTGTGCTTGTATGAGGGGTCGGCTAAACATGTATGTGTAGTACGCGTGTTTTGATATATGAATGTCAGGGGTTAAGTTTCTTTAACTTAAGTCATGTGTGGCATCATCTATCTTTTTTTCTATATCTGGATACTTTACATCTGCTATTCTGCCGTCAGTCTTAGTTTAGGTTGATTGAATGAGGCAAAAAGATAAATAATTACCCAGACTGCAGAGTTATCAGTTCAGCAATAAATAGACAGCATGTTCCAGGTGTTGATGCAGGTATTACTTGTCAGATTTGGAAAAATTTGGAGAGGAACAGATTTTGTTTTGTGTGTGTCTCAGGCAGACTTTTATTGCAGCCTAATCTGAATTTGAGATTTCTCCTCCTTACCTTACGTTGTCCCCAAAGTGTTTTTGAGAGAAACTTTTTAACAACCATGCAAAGGTTGTCACATTTATAGTTAAACCTGCTTGATCCGGGGGTAAATATGCTAAATCCCCCTTTTTTTTTTTAAATCTTTTTGTTCACCTGTTGACATCTGCGTTCCCTTAAGTTAAGAGGCTTTATTCCTGTATCTCTGTAAAGATGTTCTCTTATCTGCCTTACTTGAATTATAAGTTTTGTAGACTTTCATCTTTAGAGGTTTGGCTAATCGCCCTTTGTGTCCCACCATAATTATAACCA
Organism: Cyprinodon variegatus; assembly: GCF_000732505.1. Lineage (NCBI taxonomy): Eukaryota > Metazoa > Chordata > Actinopteri > Cyprinodontiformes > Cyprinodontidae > Cyprinodon > Cyprinodon variegatus. Next base: position 887,257 of record NW_015150784.1, read on the forward strand.
ACATAGCAGGTATTCATAGATTACTACTTAAAAGTTTTCTATTAATATCAACAGCTTAAGTATAGCATACATTTAAAAAAAAAAGCTTCAGTGAAGCTTATTTTACAGAACTAGTTGGCTGTGGCAAACTGTGGCTCTAAATATTTTGTTGAACTATGAGTTACGGTTTTTCCTGGAGTTCAAAGTTCGAATGCTACCGACTGCAATAACAAATAGATTCTTTTAAGGTCTTTTGCACACCTTTACCAAGTGATTCCGAGATGTGCTGCATTTATTTCTGCAAATGCAAAATAATAGAAATAAACTTTAGAATAGAAATAAACGTGGGTTGTATGCTGCCGTGAAGCAAATTATTCTAACCAAAGGTTATGGCTCAAAGGTTAAAGGTGAAATGTTTAGCAATGCAGAAACATCTTCCTCCTTAGCTTTCTTGGAACGACCTTTAGCTGTTGCTCAAAAATAGATTTTTGTACTTTTATGGAAAGCATGGAGTATTTAGATAAATATTTGGTACTGGTACTGCTCTAATTGTGTCTATTTAAATTTTTAAACTTTTATTTATAAGTCTGCAGCCATTAGTGGTTCCTATAAAACATTTTGGACTAAAATAAAAAATATAGGTTATTCAGATTTTACAGGACCTATAAACATGTTTGTCATGGCAGTTATGCTGTTTTGCAAGCCGTGTTTATTCATTTTATTTTTAAGGTAAAGACAAGAGGCTCTATAATCAAGCACATCCTGAGCCTAAACAAATATATATTTTTAAGTATAACCGTTTGTTTCTGCTTTCAGCACTGTACGCACTTGGGACGTGAACTCAGAAAAGAAGCACAAGTCGGTGTTCAAACCTCGCTCCCAGCAGGGGAAGAAGGTCGTCCCCACCTGCTGCACTTACAGCCGCGACGGGAAGCTCATTGCAGCAGGTTGCCAAGATGGCACCATCCAGATCTGGGATCGAAACATGAGCGTAAGTGTTGAAAGTCATCAAAAACACCACAACTTGTCAGAGATTGATAATCCAGTCATATGCCAAAGAGGTTAACCAAACACAAGCTATGAATAATTCAGTATAACCACCTTTAACTCTATAACTGTCAAGGACTCAGTTTAACTCTGAGTGTTCTCAACATCTTGAAACCCTCCTAAGCTGGACCTCTATGGCTCTTATTTATGACTTTACCTAAACGGTAAGATAACTGTTAATTAAAATCCAGGGAGAGTAGACTTTCTTTGTGTAGCTAGCACCACCAAGGGGTCATTTTGTCATATTAAACATAAAAGGGTTTGAACACAGCTGTCCCATCCCCCTTTGGGTACCACTATGACAACAGTGTTGGAGATACAGGTGACAGGAATCATGATTTACCAAATAAGTGAAAATCATCTTTACTGTATCTGTTTATTGATTTGGTTACAGATGGTAAACAGAATAGTATCTATGCTTGAAAAATCTGCAGTACTATGCGTTACGCACAACTCTGGATGTATAAAAACAAGCGTTCAGGGAAAGTGTGCATTTCACCTGCAGAAAGAGTTTGGTGCAGTTGAGCTAACTTTTTCAGTCAAGCTTATTTGCAAGCTTCAAAGTACTTAAAGTAATCCAATAAAATGAGATTTTGCTTTGCTTTGTTTCCCATAGGTTTTAATTTTTTTAGTATTTAAACCTGAACGATAAAACTGAATTGCATATAGCCTCATACAGCACCATTGCACAGCTACAGAAATGATGGAAACATCCTCATTCGGATGCTAGCTGTTAATCCACTTTAATTCTAACAGAAAAGAGGTGGTGAATCAGCAGATTACGTTCAAACAAGTCAGATGTGAGGATTAACCAGGGTAGCAAGGTGCAGACCGATGGTGGCAAGTATAACATCAAAATAGACTTATACCAGAAACCATTCAAATGTATACTAAGTTATCACACCAGTATATTTACATAAATGCCAAAAAAACAAAAAATAAAAAAAAAAGATAAAATTTTCTGAAAAGTGCTTTAAATCAGTCCTACCTGTCTTAATCCATGCTGGGTCAGTTGCTGGCTTTTGGAAAAGGAGGCAGGAAAAGCAGAATAAAGCGTTAGCCCCGCTGCATACAGTTAGCCAAGCCTTTTTCCTCATTAATTATATAAACTTGCCAATCAGCTGCAGTTTATAACAGACGACTGTGACGTCAGAGCTGTGATGGTAGGCAGTGTGTAAATAAAGTTGCTTTCAGCTATGAGCTCAGGAGAGCTGCGCCCCAGGATATTCCTATCTTTAGCATTAAAGAGGAGCTACGGTGCATGTACAACTTTTAGCAAGAGTCTATAGGCAAAGATTATTGCGCCCCAGGGCGGAAATACGTCACCAAACTGATGAACAGCTTCACTTGTCATTAAAGATCATATATTTATCTTGCACATCAAAAAAAAAAAATTCTATATATTTCGAAATAATTAAATTTTATTGCTTAATTTTTTTATGTTTTGATCAAGTTCATTTGGAGATTGGGGCAGCGCCCTTGCGCCCTCCATTGGCCAGTCGCCACTGGTGCAGACAATGGTGGCAATAAATAGCTGAGTAAAGGCTTGAGTAATTGTGCAAGGATGGCAGGCTTGGCTCTTTTGGAAGACTTCACCACGTCTACTCAGATCCTGCTGACCTGCTGGTAGATGATGATGGATGGGACATTATGTTGTTTAGATAGTCATAGAGCGGCACAAAGGAACCAAGTGGGTTCTTTAGGAAGTTGCTAATGTCATTCAATGAGTTTTTTATTTGCTATAAACAATGTCTCTAAGGTGTCCTTACAACGCTCACTGTTATAGCTTGATGGCACCATTGTCATGGTTATTTTGACTTTTGGTGGGTGCTGTCTGGTGTTTATAGTGGAGCAAAAACCTGAGTCTGGGAAAATTTCTATCAATTTGCGGCAACACAATTATGCATTGCTTTATACGTCTCACTTTTTCTCAAAAAAGCACAGGAAATCTTCATTAATGCATTGCCTCCAAAGGGAAAGGTGACTACAGTTTCCATCTAGGACATCAGTTGTTGAACAAACTTTGCATAATCCTGAACATCTAGAATTGAAGTGCAGAACTGAGTGACAAATTCGTTGTAGGCATTGTGGTGACGATGCAGAAAACCTATGGTCCGGTCACTACCCAGACCGAAGTGGCACTGAAGTGCTGCAAATTCATGTAGCGCTGAATTTTTTGTGTAATCTGGAGATGTTAAATAAGGCACTCTAAGGAACACGTATTGCAGTTTAAAATCAGCAACTTTTTTTTCTAGGCAAGTTTTAAATGAGAATTCTGTTTCCCAGCAAAATTCCTATTCTTTCTAACATCTGTAGGATGTGTTATACTATTAGTATGACTTAAAATAGCCCATGACGTAAACGTAACAACTGCCTTTTCATGGCCGACTTGGGTTGCGTAAAAACTGCTGGGAGGCCTGATTACAGTTTCCATCAGCACATTTTCCACAATTAGTTAATTAGACAATTATCTGATCAAAGCGTGCATTACTTTTCTTCACGATTATCATTGTTTAGGTATGAGTTGATTTTGGCTTTGAGGAAGCTTAACCGTCATTTGTCTTGCAGGCTTTACTTTTAGTTAATTTCTTAGATCTTCACAGGGGATAAAAGGAATTCTATTTCAGGCTTGAGAATGCACCACCTCCACGTTTCACCAATATGGCTATATATAAGCCTGTGGGTTAATGCTTGGTCAGCTAAGGAATACTTCAAGCTGCTGTTTCCTGTGAGAGTTTTCTTCGTGTTTTGAGTCATTGTATTTAAATAATTTAATAAGAGAAAATTGTATTTTCTCTTGGAAAGATTAAGTTGATATGCTCACAATTTGTTAATGCTTC
>NW_015150785.1:0-4276 GCF_000732505.1 Cyprinodon variegatus
AGTTAGTCACAGTCAGAGAAACAGGACTACACTGGAAAACAGGCCAAGCTCCAACATCTAGAAACAAAGGTGTTGATGGCAGCAGCACAGCTGCTAATAGGATGTTAAATAAATCATAACTTCTAAAAGTCAATAAGATATGTTTTAAGATTGCTTATAAAAGCTATTTATAAGCACCTTAAAATCAATTCCAACAATTAAAAATTGGTATAATGCGAAATACAAAAATGATGAAGTTTAACACCAGAATAAGACTTTCTGCTTTCTGTTCTAAGAGGCCAGAGTGAGCTCAGCTTTGAAGGTCAGGATCAGTTGCAGAGGTTTGAAGTTAGCAGCAGGATTTTAAAGCAGACTGTGGAACAGACTAGAGTCTTGGACACAATGTTGGATAAAAGGGACGGTGCTGCTGCTCGGTTCTGACGCAGGTGGTAATGAATGCTCCATTAACAGCACAGAGTTAACACACCTTTTCCCTGATCCCCAAAGATGAAATGTGATCTATAAACAATGGCGAGCTAAAACATGTTCCATCATGTTATGATGTTTTTTTCATTTTCTGTTTTAGCTAGCTGGGGGAAATGATGCCCCAATCAGCTTTTTAAATTCAGCAAATAGTCATTACCTGGTCAGATGACATCCTAAGCTGGGATGTGACAAAATTCCTGACGTTTAACCTCAGGAACCTCGCCATGTTTCACTGTGTGATAGAAAAACACCAGTGACACTGACGCTGTGCCCTTGTCCACAGAAATTAACCACAGGACGGAACCATTATCGCGAGACGGAGGGGGGGAGAGTTAACCTGTTCTGACCGGTTTATGCTCAGAGAGAAAGAAAATGCTCATATTTAACAACCTTCTGCTGGAGTTACATTACAGTATTCAGCTTTACTTATAATACATTGTGTTTTACCAAACAAAAGCTCGACTTGCGTAATGGTACGTCCTACGGCGTGACATCTTACGTTATTTACGTATCTGCTGAAAGCTGACCCCACGTCAAAAGGGTCATTTTCGCTTTCGAGGCAACATGAGTTACAACATAACTGCACAGACACACACATATTATATATATANAAAAAAAAAAAAAAAAAAAAATCTTATAATGAGATAGTATCTCATTATATTGAGTTAATATCTCATTATAATAAGATTTTTTTTTTTTTTTTTTTTTACAGAGTGGCGGAAAAAGGCTTCCATAATTTTCCGCCACTCTGTATAAAAAAAAAAAAAAAAAAAAATCTTATTATAATGAGATATTAACTCAATATAATGAGATACTATCTCATTATAAGATTTTTTTTTTTTTGGAGTGGCAGCAACGGGCTTCCATAGCAGCCTTTATTTGCATAACTGATTAAGGATAATGTCAGGAAAATATAACTTTGAGGTTATAACCTTGCACTTATTGAACCAGCGGTGTAATAAATTCATTACTGTTTTTTATACCAGGTTTTTAAAGAAATTTCTTTAAAATTATCTACTTACTGCATTTTCAGTGATTTTTATATCCACCCTAAAACAAATCTCAACACTTCAGCAAATTGAAATCCTCTCTTCCAAACCACGGCGGTGAACTCCCTACACTAAAGCTCTGCCAGAGTCTGAATGCTGAAATAAAAACAGTAAAAAGCCTTAGATGTTTTAAACCTTCAGTGCCATGCACATTTTTTATTCATTGAAACAAAATTTAAGGCTGACGTTCACATGTTTTAACCGTAGGTCTTTTGATGGCAGTGTGAAAAGCACAACGATGATGTGTGGAATTGTAGAATTGCAACCACAGCAAACCATAGAAACACACCAATAGATGAGAAAATTTAATAACTTTCAATCATTTACAGAAAATCTTCCACACATTCAGATCCTTCCTGGTAAATGCATGCAGCAACAGGTGCGTCAAATAAAGGCGTTTTTGGACGGCGAGTGAAAATAAGCTTTTTTTTGTTCCACTCAGTCGTCGTGCTTCAGCTTCCTGATCTTTCCCTTGTGGCGGTCGATCTCCCGCTGCAGGCGTTCGATCTCCTTCTTGTGGTGATCAATTTCTTCCAGGTGGTGCTGCCTCAGTGCATTCAGCTGCTCCTGCTCTTTTCGCCTAATATGTCATTGCATGGGGTAACGGGTTCACACACACAATATGATGGTTAAAAAGGAGAGGAGAAAAGCAACAATTAGACTTTTTAATAGTTAATTTATTACGCTGTTGGTATGAATATTAAACATACTTGAAATACATCTCCTCCTCGGCGGCTTGCTTCTTCCCCATGGATCCACCTGCCTCTCTGATGGAGCCTCCGCCTCCTCCACCTTTTCCTGCACCTTTACCCAGCTCCCCCAACTGCAGAAAAGAATAAAAACATGAAAGAATCAAGAGTCTTCATGCACATTTTTCCCAGTATACCGGCTAAAAAAATGCACATTTAATGACCAAACATCAGTTAAAACACTTGTATGGAAAAAGGAACAGAAATTTAGCCTCTATAGGATTCCATGAAAAACCTTTATTTATTTTTATTTTTTTATTGTTTTCATATATTATGCTGTAAGAATTTGAATAGTCCCAAACGATGCCTGTATTCAGTTCAGTTCATAACTACAGCCCCGATTCATAAAACACGCCATCTAGAGACCCTTTAAACAGGAAACTGAATCCTAATATACAGACAGATAGGTTAAAAGTGGACTAGTGGTTAGGGCATTGGGCTTCCCAGAGTTCAAGCCCCACTACCACAGCCTGCACTCTGGGTCCCTGAGCAAGACCCTTAACCTAACTCAATATAGTGAGATGGTAACTCGTTATGAGATACTATCTCAATATTATGAGATAGTTACTCATTATAATGAGATTGTTACTCGTTATTACGAGATAGTATTTCAATAAAATGAGATACTATCTCATAATATTGAGATAGTATCTCATAATATTGAGATAGTATCTCATTATATTGAGATAGTATCTCGTTATAATGAGATACTATCTCGTTATATTGAGATACTATCTCATAATATTGAGATACTATCTCATAATATTGAGATAGTTACTCGTTATAATGAGATAGTTACTCGTTATAATGAGATAGTTACTCGTTATAATGAGATAGTTACTCGTTATAATGAGATAGTTACTCGTTATAATGAGATGCTATCTCGTTATATTGAGATGCTATCTCATAATATTGAGATAGTATCTCATAATATTGAGATAGTATCTCGTTATATTGAGATAGTATCTCGTTATATTGAGATAGTATCTCGTTATATTGAGATAGTATCTCGTTATATTGAGATAGTTACTCGTTATAATGAGATAGTTACTCGTTATAATGAGATGCTATCTCGTTATATTGAGATGCTATCTCTTATATTGAGATGCTATCTCATAATATTGAGATAGTATCTTATTATAATGAGCAGCTCCCTGCTCCCCAAAGGGGAGGGGTTAAATGCAGAGGGTGAATTTCGTTGCTTTGTACTTGTGACAGTGGAATGACAATAAAAGTTCTGTTCTTCTAGAATTTGTTTATCTGTTAAAAATCCAGTTGATTGCATCTAGTCTTTGAAAATTATCTCTATTATTCACTCTTTTTGCTGAATAGGATTTATTTCTCATCAGAATTAGGATGTAGCTCTTGCATTGGTTAATCAAAGCCATCTTTAGAGTTAAGAAGATAAATATATTCAAATGGAAAATCATAAGAAGCATTTTATACTTCCCAGTAACTGTACTTCATCCGTTACAAGTCTTTTTTTCTTTTACGCTAATATTTTAAATCAATAAACTGTTCAATATTTAAATAACAGTGATTAACCACATCTTTGGAAGGCTATATTCTGACAACATTGAGGAGAAAGAATCAACAAATCGTGCTGCGTTCTCTTTAGAGAACCAGACTGAGCTAATATCTCTAAAGAAATGAAGGGGTAAAGTTTCACAGTGCTAAATATTTATCTAAGGGTGCGTCTGTGAGACGCTCAGGAAGATTTTCTCTGCAAGCTTTAGTTGCATTTTGACCGGTCTAGTCAAAGCCCAAATTTAAATCCAAACTTTAAACATGTCATTGGAAGTCAAAAACCTTTAAGTAAGGCAGACAAGTCCACAAGGTTGAGTGGGAAAAATTTCCTCCACAAAAACAAAAAATGAAATTTAAAATTAAATTCAATCACCGAAATAAGCAATTCAAATGATTAAAACACAGAATCAAAGTAATAGGGCAGAAAAAAAACAAATATAACTGACCTAATTCAATTCAGTATATATATATATATATATATATATA
>NW_015150785.1:6711-10086 GCF_000732505.1 Cyprinodon variegatus
ATATATATATATATATATATATGTACATATATATATATATATAAGTTATAGTATAGTAGTATATACAATTTGATTGTATGATCTGGTTGAACTGTAAAGTGCCTTGAGATGACATGCGTTGTGAATTTGGCGCTATATAAATAAAGTGAATTGAATTATATATACGGTATATATAAAATATATATATAACATATATCTATATAAATATATATATATAATGTTATAGATATATAAAGCATAACTTTTATATATGTTATACATGTATATATATATATACGCTATATATAAAACAACTTTTATATATGTTATATATATGTTTTGTAATCTATATAACTTTATATATGTTCTATATATATGTTATATATATAAAATAACTTCATACATATACATATAACATACCTTAGGACGGACAGACCTGGGATTTGAACCCTCAACTTCCTTGCTAGAAAATAGCAAACAGATGTAAGAGATATTGCCTCATAATTATATTGTAGTTTATTGAATGTTCTGGGAAAGTAATCAAATGTTTTGAGTAATTTGTCTTAATTTATGAGAAATAATAGCGTAATTTTTCCTCACAAGAAATATGAATGTTTAAGCCACATTGTAAAAATAGATTCGTTTCTAGAAGTCAGACAGAAACACACCCGTACGATCCCGAGTAAATCTTGAGGACTCTGTTCATAACCTGTTTACAGTACCTTCCCAGAGAGAGTTTGAAATGATTCCATCTATTTAAAGCATCAGGCCCAGGTTTAACATTTACCTAAAAATCCTATGGAGCTGGTCTGCACAGGTGATCGGGAGTTGGACTTGCTGTCTGGACCGACAGCCTCCATGTTGATTCTACTGATGTGATTTCTGAAAGAATCCAGCCACAAGAATCAAAGCTCTTCTCATATCCCTAAAAGCCAGAAAATGTCTTCCCTATACAGCTAAACTATACTATACTGTTGTCTGTGCATTCTAGTTTATTTTCTTTTGAGACCTAAATTGTGATTTGATAATATATCATAAGGGGGCAGCTCGTTACAATTTTCAAAACATTGCAGAAATGGGTATCAATAAAAATGTATTTGATATTTTTAAAGTTACCAAAATGAATAAATTAGAGCAACACTGACACACTTAGCCACTAGGGGCGCTAAACTTCTCATTTAATATTTCGTAGGTTAAACACTGTTGCTTAAATAACTAGAACTTTATGATCAAAGCTAAACTTCCAGGAGTCGGAAAATAGCAGGTAAACAGAAGGAGACCCGTGCTTTGCAGAATTTTATTCAACACAGCAATGAAAGCATCAACCCCCCCCCCCCACATTGGAGCAAACCAGACTGGCTTGTGTGCTGAAGGAAAGCTGCAGCCCTCCTTTCCATTAATGTCCCCATAAATACTTTGCTTGCTGGGCAACCCTGGCGCCAAAAATCCAAGAGAAGAAACTAAACTTTTGTCGATTTCAAACCACATTCAAGATTTTCACATTTCATTTCAAACACCCTAAACCTAAATCACTACAAAGACATTATATACAGGCCGGGTTGAACCCTTTCACTGCAAGCAAGTACTTCAGAAAAATAAAACAATTCCTCATTTCATGTAGAAAATAAAACGTCTAATTTAAGGTGAACTAAAACTGTCAGAGCTGCTCTGTCCACATTGTTTCCACTGTCAAACAAAAAGATATTCAGAGGCACTCACATTTTGATGGTTACCAGCTGTTTAGGATTCCCTAACAGAAAATCAGCTTAAACCAATTATAAAAGAAAAATTAAACTTTTGATATGGACGGTAACTAACTGTTTAATGGCCAGCAGCTGCATTATGAATCAAAATCTGGCCTGTTTATTTATAAAAAGCGTTGCCATGAATACAGAGGAGGCTTTTTAATGCTACGACTCAGGAAACTGGAATACAAACTATTCTAAGAAATTCTTTACTAGTTTGACATCATGTCTGCATCCCATTATTGAGATCAATAATCTGAAAAAAAGCAAATCTTAAAATGTATTTTTCTTTTAAAATATATACAGAATATATTTAATAAATAATCATCAACCTGTAAACTAAACTTCACTCGACAATCTTTTTCTAAACAAACATTGTCCAGATGATTCCTGACAGCAGGCTGCATAAATGGTGTTCCTGGAGGAAAAAGGGGACAGGCTGATGCTGTTTAGGTCGCCTTACGTCGTTATGTTTTGGTTTTGTTGAAAGTATGGAAAGTAAAATGAGATAAAACTTAATGGTCGGGGACAGATGGGAGGAAAAGGATCAGGCAGCTTCACAGGGCCAGCAGCGGTCTGCGGAGGCCCTTAGGAGGAGGCAGCGCCCGCCGCTCCCCCTTCCAGCCCCGTCAGTCCTGTTTGACGTTCCCCAGCGCCCTGAGGCGCTCCAGGAGGGGAGGGTGGGAATAGTGCCACATGGAGAAGAGCCAGTCTGCCACGGGGAAGCCCAGGTTGTCCTTGTTGAGCTTGATTAGAGCAGAGTACAGCTCTGAGGCTTTGCCCATACCACGAGCAAAGGCGTCTGCCTGGAACTCAAACCTGCGACTCAGGACCGTCAGACAGAAAGATAGAAGCTGCAGAGAGAGGGAGGGAGGAGGGAGGTGAGCATACGAACACCTTTAGATCATGGAAGACGTGCGATAAGGCAACCTCCATCACCTCGTTGTAAGGAGAGAAGATGAACTGGAAGATGATCATCAAACCAATCAATGTGGGCTGACTGTCGGTGAAGCCAAAGGCCACAAACAGCTCCCTGCGTCCAATCAGAACCGCAAACAGGGAGAAGCAGAGGAAGGAGTTCATCTGCAGACAAGAGAGTGAAACACAGTTAGTTTATCCTAAAGAAAAATGATCAAACTTTCTGTTAATGACGCCTCATCACCTGACTGATGACTATGTTCTTGACGGTGTGACCGAGCTTCCAGTGGCCGAGCTCATGACCCAAAACAGCCAGGATCTCCGCGTTGTTGCATCCTTGCTTCTTATTCTGTGAAGAACGCAGAAGAATGTTAGTTTCCTGTGCTGCTGAGGCAGGATGTCCAACGCTCTCCTGATGCATCACTGGGAAAATGAGAATCAAGGTATAGTTGTTAGAAACATGCAGATATTTGAGTTTGTTCCTGTATCGGCGTCGGCCGCTGCATAAAAATGGCAGCCATGCTTTGAGATTAAATGAAGCAAACGCACTGCCGCTCCCCCCACCTGCTATCTATTGCTAATGTTTGGCTTGAATTGTAATTTAAACATTTATTTTATGGGTTACATTGAAACTTGTGTAACATTATTTGTGATTTTTAACATATAAACAGAGGAAAAAAATTAGGGCTGCAACAACGAATCGATAAAATCGATAAAAATCCACTTTTAAAAG
>NW_015150785.1:11198-13291 GCF_000732505.1 Cyprinodon variegatus
AATCGGCCGATTTATCGATTTTTAAAATAATCGTTAGTTGCAGCCCTAAAAAAAATAATCAGCATCAAACATCAGAGATCGGTTAGACAGACGTCAAAACATCAGAACGCTATCCTCGCCCTGAACTCGTTTTTAACAGATAATGACATAGCTGCAGTTAACAGACTTTTTATTATTTTCCTTATTTATTGAGAAAAAACTGACCCCTGACCATCGCCTTCTTTTTAACCATCGGAAAACCTAAAGATAATATTTTATTAGCTTATTAAAATCACAAACTAGTCGGTTAAATCACACAAACATCCCCATAAATCACTAAACAGTACAAACACATAAAAACCAGACAGTTTTTAAGTTTTTTCTCAGCCTAATAATAGCTGCAGCTTTTAAATTCATTTTGAAGCAATAAAACATCTGAAGTTTAGACATCTGAACTTATTTTGAATCTTTTTTCAATCTTAGAACCTAATTATAACTAAGAGCTGTTAACAGGCTGAAGTCTGGAAAAAACGGACATTCATTATGTACTTTCTTCATGAACGCAAAGCGCGGGTCCAACCTTAGGCTTGGCTTTTGGTTCGCCGGGCGTCTCGTCGCTCTCCGGCTGCTCAGCCTGCGGCTCTCCAGCCTTGTTGAGAGGAGAATAATCTTCCAGCAACGTATCAAACAGAACAATCCGCTTGTTCTTGAAGAAGCCGTAGAAGTAAGCATTGCTGTGAGAAGAACGCTTGGAACCTGGATGGAAAGAATAAAAAGTTTTTCCTCCCACCAACCCCAGATCACAGCTTGCACAATTTAAAAAGACACAACCAGGCTCTTACCTTCAACCACGTAAAGTTTAGTGAGGGGGAAGCTGATGCTTTTGGCCATGTCTTCTATCGCCGTCTTTAACTCTCCGTCCGGCAGCGGGGTAAACTTGTCAAACAGCGGAGCGATGTAGTCGGCATAGATGGTCACCAGGACCTTCCAACACCAGAGAAAAACAGCAGAGAGACGAGTTACTGAACAAAACTCAACACGTATATCAAAATGTTTAAGAATGTGTGTATTTAGCCCCCTTTACTTCGAGGCAGCTAAATAAAAGCTGTTATAACAACCTGCTTTCAGAACTCATCTTTAGACCTAAAGAAGCCGTTTCTAGTTCCTGGTGTGTGAGTATAAACCTGATCCCTTCATGTGGTTTGAGCGGTGGCGTGTTTTTTGAACATTCGGGTTGACACACTGATTTAGACTTTGTTCGACCATCGGTGGCGGCGGGGAAGCCTACGNATGTGGTTTGAGCGGTGGCGTGTTTTTTGAACATTCGGGTTGACACACTGATTTAGACTTTGTTCGACCATCGGTGGCGGCGGGGAAGCCTACGCAGGCGCAGGCAGACGTTAGAAACGCAGAGCGTGCGGCTGATGGGAGATCAAACAGTTATTACTGCTCTCTTTGGGTCGGTGGCGATGCTCGACCATAAACTGTTTATTCATCTTACCTGCTGCCTCAGAGCGCCGCTCCTATTTTTCACCTTTAGGTTGGCTTCAAATTAGGGCTGAAACTAATGATTATTTTGCACATCGATTCATTTGCCGTTTATTTTTTCGAATTATCAATTAATAACCGGATTGCCAAAGGTTCCTAAAGAAGAAAAAGCTTAAATTAAAACTTTTCCACTTGAGGAGGCTGGATAGAGCATATTGATGGAAAATATATATATATATATATATATATATATATATATATTTTTTTTTTTATCTTAAATGCAAAATGTTCATATATTTCTTTTTATAATTTTGGTATAATTACTGCTCTAAGCGAGTCATTCTGTCAGCTAAAGGCCTGTTTCTATACTCCAGTTAACGCTTAACGGATTACTAAATTAGACGACAGTTATTTCAATAATCGATTAATTACAGGTGAGCACCTCCAGGTTATCTCCCAGTCTGGAGATCAGCTGTTTCCATTCAGCTAAAATGTAAAGCTCTCAAAAATAAATAATTGTAAAAAAAGGAAATGCAAATCTGTGGTGTTTCCAGTTGGTTTGACCGAGCAACACAAAGCGTCATGTGGTTGCATAGCGTCATCCATGTTGTGTTGTTACACATGGC
>NW_015150785.1:17429-18627 GCF_000732505.1 Cyprinodon variegatus
CAGCCGACATCAGTCATATACGGTAAAAGTTCACTATATACGAGTTAATCCGAAATAGTAAGTCCATCTCCCGTTTTCTGCATTAAACCTAATTCGCAAAACCCTAAAACCACGTCAAGCGAGCGTTAAAACCTTTTTGTGAATCTGTGGGAGATTTTCTCAAATGTTAATGTTTCCATCAAGCTTTTCTGATGCGATAAGAAACAGCAGATGGAAACAAAACTGTTGTTTTGTTTTCCCTGCATTCAGTAGTATAGACTGAGGAAGGCTTCATATATATACAGGCCACACTTCTCAGTAGGGATGCAGTGATTAGTTGGCTCTGTTCTCCATAATGGTGAATAATTACATCGACAGAAGGCTGGAAAATCAGCTGATCTGAACCAGAGATCTGCAATCTTTACAATCCAAAGAGCCGTTTCTGACTTCTGTTCAGCTAAAAAACTCGTTTAGAGCCGCAAACAATACATCACCTTTGTTCTAAAAAGAAAAAACGTATATTTTATAAACATTTCCCACAGGCGATTTGTCCTTTTTAAACAACCATTGTGCTATTTTAAATTCTAGGTCTTAAAATGAAGGAAAAAAACTTTTTTTTAAAGGTTTTAAAAGGTTGCTGACATTTTTGAAAAATTTTCTTAAAAAACACAATTTTGCCACTTATATATAAACATACATACATATAAAAAGCTTATTTCTGTTATAATTAGTCAATTGATTTTTGAACTGAAAAAGGAAAAGCTTCAATCCTGTTCCTTTGGAGCCACAAATAAAGAGAAAAAACAAATTATTTTTAACAAATATCTCCAACAGGTTGCTGATATTTTTGGAAAGTTATGTTAAATGTCTTAAAAGGAGATTTTTAAAAAATTCTGTTATAATTTGAGTGAATTTTCTTAGGAAAATCAAAGCAACCAGTCAGTGGAGAAAATGCTAAAACATCCAGTTGTTAGAAGATCTATTGTTCAATAAAACCAGCTGGATTTTTAATCATTTTGTCCACATTGATGAAGAGACGTTTTCTAAGAGTCGTTTGCAGCTCCAGATCGCAGACCATTGCTTTAAATCTTTATGTTATATCTGTGAGCATCTCCTCGTGTTGGTAAAACAAAATTCTGTATTTTTCCAGAAGAAATGGTCAATTTTATTCCACTAAATAAAATTGGAACCTAAAACAAATTTCAGCCAAAATCAGAAT
>NW_015150785.1:20257-22750 GCF_000732505.1 Cyprinodon variegatus
TCTTATATTCTTGGCATTCGGATTATTTTCCCAGTTATGGTTAAATCAGAGATCTGGAGTCAGGAAGTCATCATTATGTCCTGCATTTGTTCTGCCACTGATCCAGGTGAGTTCAATCAGAAGAGTGAATCAACCCGTGCAGATCGGACTCAACTGGTTCAGTGGCTGAACAAATGCCTCCCATAGAGATGACCTGCAGACTCAAATAGATGCTCTTACACAAAAACCAAAGGAAGAAGATGCGGGCGTCACTAACCAGAGAAACAATTAGGGTAAAAAGCCAGGCGTAGATGAAGAAGTAATCTCCCCCGATCTTTATGATGTAGAGAAGCAGCGAGGTCACAGGCAGCAAGATGCACTGCGTCACCACAAACTTCTTCACGGCATCCTTCAGGAAGAATCGTAACGTCTGCGAGGAAGGAAGGAGCAACACAAAGAACCGGGTGATAACTACTAATAAACATCAGACATTTTAGCAGGAAATAAGATTTTTACTCTGATACTCTACCTGCTGATTAAAGCCGTGCTTCTCCTCGATCACAAACGTGTTGTACAAACTCCAGGGAAGCCCGGTAACGGCACTGAACAGGGTGGCCAGAGTCAGAAACACCAAGGACTGGGTGATCTCGTAATCCGGGCCCAATCCGAAGCGGGCCGTCACAGAACCGGCGACGTGCCACAGAAATGGGATCCCCCCCAGCAGCAGGATCAGCTGAAAGGTTCCAAGGTGCCTCGTTAATGCGGGGAATCATGAAACCATTTCAGAAACCTGTCCAGCGCTGATCTTACCGTTCCTTCCATCTCTGAATACAGACCCGACCAGAAGCTGAAGTTGCTTTTATCCAGCTGATACAGGCGCGACTTCTCAAAGGTTTCAGGATCCATGATCTTGCCGAGTTCCTGAGGAACATGAGTGGTGCTCCTGTATATTCTCCTCTGCAAGGAGGAAATGTTGGAGGAAACCATTTAGCTAAAGATAACCTTTGCATTTTATTTTCTTCTCAGCACATAAACCGTTTTAATTTTCAAATAGATGCTTAAAAATGTGCAGAACTCGTTATCAACCGTATCTTGCAGTTCAGTACATCCTTTCTAATCATCTCTGCTGCTTAAACACATTGAACACCAGGGCTGGTGGATAGATCTTAACTTTAACCTTTTTTATTTCCTGTTTACAGCAAACTTGAGCGATGTCTGCATTTAAATCCTGAGACGCTGTGTCACTGTGACTGTACGAGAGATTAACCCCACAGCTGTGTGCACAAAAAGTTACGCAAATCTGAACAGCAGCAAAGAATTAACTAGAGCTGTATGTATCGAGTTTCATTTAAAGACTCCTGATTAAAAGAACTGTGTTGATTTTCTTTTTTTTTTTACTATGGCAAGTCTGAATATTTTCTCCACAGTTTTGCAAAAAAATATGAACACTTAAAGTTCAAATCTTAATGGTAGGTTATGTGAAAGATCAACACAAAGCTGCTTTGCTGTGTAAACAAACAAAAAGTAAAAGGTATTTATTTTCCTTTACAGTTAAAATTCTGAATAGAATGAAACCCCGACTTTATAGGGAAATAAAAAGGATGTCTTTCTAAAATGTTTAGTTCCACAAAACCGACCTCTGTGACAAGAAGAAAGATTTAAGAAGCTGTTTTGTTGTTTTCCTAGAGCCATGTAGGTAGGAGATATTGCACGTCGGAAGAGAGAAGGATTCGACGCAAAACTAAGACCTGGAAAACACTTTCCCTGATGATGGGAGCAGCATCATGCTGTGGGGCTGCTTTTCTGCAGCAGGGATAGTGATGGTCAGAGTTTACAGGAATATGGAAGGAGCTAAATCCAAGATCATCCTGGAGGAAAACCTGGCAGAGGCTCTGTAAGCCTGCAGGGGGATAGGTTAACCTTTAAGCTCTATATTTATTCTGAATCCACTCTGAATTCTGCAAAACATTTAACCCCAAACTGCTCCCTGGGCTCCGCACAATGGCAGCCCACTGCTCCCCAGGGATGGATTCAATTCCATTGCTCTGTTTTTGTTACAGTGTAATGACAATAAAAACGCTGGGGGAAAAAAAAACCCAAAAAATCTTTAGAACTATAATGAAATAATTTAGATCGCAGGATAACGATTACAATGGCCTAGTCAAAGCCCAGACCTAAATCCAACACAGAATCGGCACTAACACATCTAATCTGACTAAGATTGAGAACTGGTGCAAAAAAAATAAAAAATAAATAAAAGATCAGAATTAATGAAATGAAACTGAAACTATATATACATTTATTTTTACTTCACAGATCAAAGGGATGTAAATACATTAATTTACTATATGCTTTGATATGCGTTTAAAAACAGTCGATCTGTGCTTTTAGTCATAAGAACAATGGTCAGATCATGGATACCAGAATCAGAAATACTTTAATAATCCCAGAAATGACTTTTGTTACACGCTCCAGTTACAGTTTTATATATATATATTCAGACATCCAACTACA
>NW_015150785.1:23711-26477 GCF_000732505.1 Cyprinodon variegatus
GTAGAGAATTCATGCTCATGTTTTATGGGGTAAAGAGAAAATGATGCATCTCTGCAAGTCATCAGGAGCCTTTAGTGAAATCATAGACAACTATTTTAATAAAAACACATTCAATTATAAATTTATGTAGATATTAGTACTTGTAAATATCAATTTTGTGCAGAATGATTATTGATAAAAGTAGGAAAGACGATGGAAAAGATGTTTGCCCCAGAATTTTATCCACTTTTACCTTTTATCTAAAAAAGGTAAATCATTAAAATGTTCTAGCTACGCCTCTGGAGATAACCCCCGCAGAGACTTTAGATCTTTGTTTTGTTTTTCTAAATGTGAGCAGATTTCCTGGTTCATTGACTCACCTGTCTGGAGGACAGGTATGCCTCCCAGAGATACACCGTCCATGAGAATCCCAGGACGGCGTAGAAGATGTGCGTCTCCACAGGCAGGAGGAGGATCCCTTCCAGCATCTCTGCTCTGGGTTCTTCTCTGACTGACTAACCAGGCAGCTTGTTTGAGCTAACGGCTACTCCGCTTCCGCTCCACAGACACGTTTTCAACTTCTATGGAGGAGGAAAGAAACGAGTCCGCGTTAAAAAGCCAGACGGACTACAAAACAAAAGCTAACTAGCTTTGATTCACAAACAGAACGCCTTAACATTCAGTCCCTTTTTCCATTCATGTAAGCTTCCAGCGCCCCTGAGAAGTGTTTCACCGTCTTCTGTCCCCGGTGCAACGGCCGTGACTTTGGTTCCGCCGCGCGCCGGTTTCCGATTCCATCCTGCTTAGCGACTGCAGGGGGCGCTGTTCGCACAGGGCTTCTTTACTCCTCTAATAAATGTCTTAAAGTTTACTGCAAATAAAAAAGGCAGAATACAAACTGCCTCTTTATTTTAAAATAGTTTTTTCTGTTTGTAGATCAGTATTTTGTGAAGATGTGTTTTTTTGTTTCAGTCGGATAACGCGGTTTAAAATAATAATCATTGACTAATGAAAAAGATGGATAACTTATTAGAAAAGTCACCATAAAAAAATGTTGCTCCTTCCATCCAATTAAGGTAGTTTCCTTAGATTTTCCTTTAAAAAGTAAACCCTTTTAAGCAAATTAACTGTTTAACAGGAAAACTTTCTATTGCTTTACAAAGACAATTTTTTTCCAGTTTAATTTCTTACACAGAATGCAAATTTGAATCATAAGTTACCTCGAAGACAAAAATATACAATCATTAAAAAAAATGTATAACAGCGGAAGCAGGTTTTAGGCCATCCAAACCTAAATTCAAAGCAGAAAATTAAGGAAGTATAACTGCCACAAGCTAAAACCTCTTAATGCAACATGAAAAGTTTGTTGTGCAAGAACTAGAAGTATAAACCATTCTTAAAATATGAGAACTCAGGATATTATTGTTCAAACCTGGAAAAAAAAACAACAGAAAAATGTTTACCTCTGATCAAGCTATTGCTTATTAACTAAATTTTCTCAGAACTAAAATGTTAATGTTTGATTTTAAGCAGTTTAATTTTTTATTTTTTTTTGCTGATTTGTAGACAAGTTTTAGCCTAAAAATAACTTGTGTCATTACAAATTGGTAACATCCATTGTATTTTATTGCATTTCATAACAATCTTCAAACAAAAGACTCAGTTAAGTTTTTACATTTCAACATTAAGCAGCTCCATTTACGTTCTGCTGTGCTTAATTCAATTATAGACAAAATTACACTATTTGGTTCCATTTCCCCCAAATATTTAGTAACATTATGTTATCTTTAATGGCAGACGTTGAAATTCTATAAAATTAAGAGTGTTCTTAGAAATATTTTTGGTTATCCCAAACAGTTTAATCCAATTTAATCTCTAGAGTTTAATAAAATGGGATAAGGTCTTTCTATACGGAGAATATTATCTGTTAGAAAACACCAACTATGTTACTTTAAGTAAAATTTCCACTAAGATGAATGTAAAAATCGTATATTATTCTAATAAATAAGGGGTAGCTTCTATGACTAGGAAGCAGAATCTACTAAATGACCATCTTATGTTGGGAGATCATTTTTCTATCGTGCATAGTGCTTTCTGACATATCAAACATATAAATACACTTTGCAAGTTTGCAAAGTCTTGTCTTGTACAGTTTTTGCATCTCAGAATCATGACTCAGTGTGGCGAAAACGTTGAACAATGATTCAAAGCATAATCTATTCAGGATGGACAGCGGTGACAGAGTCGAGGCAGAAGTTCTAACCCTGTAGGGGGCGCCATCTTGTCACAATCCCAGATGAGAAGGTACCACACCCAAAGCTGCCTGGAATCAGATCTACTGTTCTATATAATATGAAAAAGTGTGCAGGGAGTGATGTGGGCAATGATAAGCAAATCTTGCATCAATTACTCATTTTTATTTACTTCTATTTTGCATTTCAGATGGATGATTTGCTTTCAAAAGGCATTACGATTCTAGAAATTGTTTAAATACTCTCATCCAATTGTACGGAAGAGGATTAGGGCCAGTGAAAAAAAATAAATTAATTAACTGATTTTTAAATTTTATTTCAGTTTAGTATATGATTAAAGTCAAAATTCTGACTTTTTTTTCTCAGAATTCTGACGTTTTTTCTCAGAATTTCTGACTTTAATCTCAGAATTTCTGACTTTAATCTTGGAATTCTGCCTTTTTCCACAGAATTTCTGACTTTAATCTCAGAATTTCTGACTTTAATCTCAGAATTTCTGACTTTAATCTCAGAATTTCTGACTTTAATCTCAGAA
>NW_015150785.1:26929-40806 GCF_000732505.1 Cyprinodon variegatus
TCAGAATTCTGACTTTAATCTCAGAATTCTGACTTTTTTTCCCCAGAATTCTGATTTTTTTCCCCATACTATACCTGAAATAAAATAAAAAAATCAGTTAACTTTTTTTTTTTTTTCCAGTGGCCCTAATCCTCTTCCGTACGATTGAAACTATGGCACTGAAGTTTATAATTAACGGCTTAAAAAACCTTTTTTTCTTTTTTTTAACCATTTTATAAAATCAAAATGCATGAATAGTACCCAAGTTAAGCGATTTCTTTGACAATGACTTAAAAATGAATCTTTATCCTTTTTTACACTTAAAAGCAGAGCTAGACTCTTTCATTGATTACAAAAATGCCCTAAATGTATTTCCAGTCTTTTTTATTTATTTATTAGAAACTGTTACATACATGTTGTCCAAGAACTGCTGCCAATACTGATTTCATATAAACAGAAGTGAAAAATAACCAAACATACTTCTTAGTCGTAGGTTCACATTTTAGTCCCATTTTGAGTGAAAAGTTTTGGCATTATGCTACTGATCATTTCTAACAATCTGGAAAGCTTTACATGTGTTTGGGAGGACATGGTCATATATACATCTGTCACTAATTGAACACATCGGATGTTATCTGACTGCTTTGATAAAGTCTAAAATACTGTCAGACTGCTTTCATCTGCACCTTTTAAGGCTTTTTTTTTTTAACTCTAATTTCTACAAAAGTTCAGTCAGCTTAAAAAAAAGTGTTTTGGCAGAAATAAAAATACTGATACACAGTCTGTAAAAAGAAATCACTTTTTCATTGCCATGTTTAAAAAGGTGCTGATTGAAACTAACTTCCAAGAAGCAGTTTGCTGTTGGTCTTTGACGGGAAGAGGTCAGGCGTGGCGGTGCTGGTCACGGGTCGACCCAGAACCACCACCGGTCTGAGGTACTGTAGCTGCTTCACGGCCAGGTCCCCACACCCAGCCAGGGCTCTGTCCAGGATGGACTTCAAGTTTTGTACCGAGGTGAAGTTTCCATCCTCCGGGGGAGAATGAGTGCGTTTGCTGCGGGTGTGAGAGACTCCCAGCTGGTTGTTCTCCTTCACAGAGCAGCTGCGTTTCAGAGCGTCTCCACTTTTCAGCTCTTCCTCCGTTTCTATCGGAGTTTTTTCTTGAATGAACTGCAAGAACGAGGACTCGAAGCCCATGGGCTTGTAGGCAGCGATGTCAAAGGGGCTCGGCGAGGGGCTTCTGGGCTTGGTTTCTTTGCAGCTGAACGGTTGTTCCAACTGTTCGTTTTTCCGTTTCAGGGGCATGCGAACAGGAGCGGAGGGCGGCGGTGTTGGGGGTGGTGATGGCGTGGGAGGGGGCGTCGAGGTGTTTGTTTCAGCGCCATCTTTGTTGCCTGTCTCAGGAGAAAAATGCAGCGAGCACGGAGGTGAAAGGTCTACAGTGACCGGGCGAAGAAGTGGTTTAAATTTGTCTAATATGGATCTTTCATCCGGTTTTGTCTGTGGAGGAGTAGAAACAGGAAGCTCCTCAGGAGCCTCCTCCTTGATCAGTTCATCTTCCGGCGTCTCGTTTGCGGCCTCGCTTTTCTCATCGGGTGGAGCCTCTTTTTTTTCCTCTTCTGGTGGATCTAGAGGCTCACAACTTTCCTTGTCCTCTGATGCAGCTTCCAGCGCAGGAGGAGTCAAAGGGGGAGGCTGCTCCTCCTCTGCTGCCTCAGCCTGGAGCTCCGTTTTCGGAGCCTCTTCAGGTGAGATTTCTCCGCTGACGGCTGGCCTGGCGGACTTCGCCTGGATCAGCACCTCCAGCTTCTCGGCGGTAAAAACAAGTTTGTCTTCATTTTTGTAGAGATCTTCTCGATACATGCGGTGAACCGCCAGGTAGTGGCGGTGCAGGCTGTGCAGGTAGGTGACCACCGAGTCGCAGTCTTGGACCATGCACGGGTAGGCCGTACGCAAACAGCGGTCCTGACACATCTGTAGTGCTTCCTCGTGAGATCTAAAGACGAAACTGCTAAACAAGTTGTGCTTTCGTCTGCCGCTTTTCCCCGACGCCTTTTTCACATCGGCACCGCTGTCATCCTTCTCTTCCGACTGCGTCGTCCCTTCAGACTCCGAATTCTCAGTGGTGGGCAAAGACGTTTCTTCCTTCTCAGGACTCGTTGGCGTAACGATCACCTTCTTCTGGCAGCCAGTTACTGACTTCTTGTGTGTGCTCTGCAGCCGTAGCACCAGGGAGTCGTAGTACTCGTAGTGACTGTACAGAGTGTGTTTCTTAAGGGCCTCGTTGTGGCTGAAGACCCTGGAGCAGCCGTCGAATTTGCATCGTATGAGCTCAGGAGGCCGAGAGTGAACGTCTCGCGTGTGCCGCACCAGACTGCTTTTAAGGTGGTAGGAGGCGAAACAGTTAGCAAAGTGACATTTGAACTGCGGCTGAGGTTCGTCAGAGTTTGTGAGAGGTCTTCTCTTGGAAGGCTCCCGTCTGGCTTCCGGGTTGGCCGGCACCTCGCCGTCTTTTTCCAGCAGGAGCTGAGAGCGATTGTAGCGGTGCACCAGCTGCAGGTGGCGAACGAGGCCTCCCTGTGTGGAAAAAGCTGCGTCGCAGTTCTTCGCCACACAGTGGAACGGTTTGCTGAACTTGTCCAGTATGTAACACAGGTTGCTCTTGGCGACCACACGCCTGGTTCTCACCTGCTGGGCGGCGTTGTCCTCGTTTTGCTCTTTCTGCTCGTCATCTTTGTCTTTGATCTCGCCTTCCTCCTCTCCGTCTTCCACGGAGGAAAGATTGCTGCCGTTCTCTCCGTTTTCACTGATTCCGCTCTCTTCCTTCACATTGTGTTGATGTGGCAGGTTGGGAGCCTTTTCACTGTGATTCGCTGAGAGCTGCAGCGTCGCCTGTGGCGCTGCAGACCCTTCGTGTCCTTCGACTCCTGCAGACGCAAAGCTCAAATTGTTAAAGAGGTCTTCGCTCATGTTGTGAACTGTAATATAGTGGGCCTTCAGCACTTTCTTCTCTCTGTGACTCTTGGGACAAAGGTGGCACTTGTAAGGCTTGATGGAGGCGGTCATTCGTTTGGCGTCGTCGATGGTCCGGCTGTGTACGGAGAGGTAGTGTCGCAGTAGGCTGTAACTCCGAGCGGTCCGGAAGCCGCACCGTTTTATCTCGCACACATAAGGCCTGGCGGTGGCCAACGATTCCACGCCTTCTTCCTCGCTGGTCAGCGGCGTTTGTTCCGCTTCGCTTTTTACCTGCTCCTCCAGCAGATGGCGTCTCTTCTTCAGCAACACTACGGGAGGCTTCGCTATGATGGCCTGATGGATAGAAGATGATGTAAAGTCGGAGTTGGACTTCAGGGTGTTGTTTTGCAAACCCTGAGAGGGTGAGGAGCCCAGGCTTAGTTTGCTCAACCCGATGAGGATTTCTTTCAAAGCGTCACTTTTTGTGTTAACGCCCGAAGGATTCGTGTCGCCGCCTTTGGTGTGAGAAGGTACCTTCTTCTCTTTGGCCGACTCCAAAGGTAACAGCGGAGGTGAGGGTTCGTCTTCTCTTTGCTCCCCACTCTCTGGTTCCGTTTCAGGCTTCACCTCTCGGGGCACAGAGTTTTCCCCCTTTTCATGTTTCTGTTCTCTGTTCTCCAACTTCAAATGTTCCGGGTGAGCACATTTCAGATGCCTTTGGACGTCTCTGGCTCTAGAAAACGTCATTCCACACCTCTCAAAGCCACATGTGAATTTGCTGCCGTCGAAGCACACGGCCACCAGCGTGACCGTCGCCTTGGGCTCCTGGAGTTCGGCTTCTTGTAGAGATGAGCCGCAGCTGACTGACTGCGAGTTCAGGACGTTCCCGTTTACAGCTTCTGTTATATTCACGGGCTTGATGGGGCGCACAATCACTTCACGGACCGTCTTGAAGAATTTCCGCTTAGCCCTTCTCTGAGCCTCAAAGTCATTTTCTGTGAACGTGATGTTGTGTGTGGATAAATGCTTTAGAAAGTCCTTTTTAGATAAGAAGAACTTTTTACATTCAGCGCGGCTGCAGGTAAAGGCTGCATCTCTGAAGTGCTGTGCTTCGTGGTGATAGATCTGCCCCAGGTCTGAGTATGTGACGGAGCAGCCTTTGAGCTCGCACTGGTAGTTGAGCTGGAAGCCGTGGGTGTGCTTGTGCATCACAAGCTCGTTAGACGTCCCGAAGCGAGCGCCGCAGCCGATGACGACGCACATGTAAGGCTGATCGCCGTAGTGGACTTTCCTGTGTTTGCGGTGATGGTAAGCAGAGACAAAGTGCCGTCTGCAGAAGACGCATTTTTCCCTTTTGTCCCTCATCTGATGGAAATGTTTCACATTTTCGTCGCCCCTGTGCTCCGACTTCAGGTGGACGTACAAGTACTTGGAGTGCTTAAAGATCCGATTGCATTTGGTCCCCGGGCAGGGATACACCTCCCGGTTCTGCAGCTTGAAGTGCTTGTCGATGTAATCGAAGGTCACATACTCGTCGTTGTCCTCCGGCTGCTCCGTCGGGGTTTTGGCTTTTCCGACAGCGTCATGCAACGGGTCTTGGTTTTGCGTGGATTTGTAATACAGCATTAGTGAGGGGTCCAGGGTGATCTCTCCGGGTTCGACATCTTCTTCGTCTTCCGTTTGTTCCTGCGTGGCCTCCGTCTTTGTGCTGCTCTGGGGAGAAGATGGAAGCTTCTTTATGTGTTTTCTCAGGTGTGGCAGCAGGTCCTTTCTGCTCCTGAAGTCCTCCAAGCAAACCGGGCAGGGATGATTATTCTTCTCTGCGTGTCTTTGGGAGTGATGAATTATTTGTATGTCTGTGATGGACCTCTTACAGATCTGACAGCGCAGCTTTGGCCTTTTAATCTCGCACTTCCCTTTAATGTCCGTGTGGTTATTGATCTGACTTTTATCCACATTAAGACCTCCGTTTATCCTGCTGTTGGGCTCCGGTTCGACTTTAATCGGACCTCCGTGTGGCTCGTGCCGTTTAGCTTTCTCTTGCTTGTCCTCCACTTCTTCCTCCTCCTCCTCTTCTTCCTCTTCAGACTCCGGTCTAATCCCTAGCAGCGATATGCAGTGATATTTAAGAGTTTTCCAGTCCCAGAACTCGGGGTCAAAAGGCCAGTAAGCTTTCAGCACTAGCAGCAACTCGCAGCGGAGCGAGTTGGGAATAGCCTCGCCTTCCTGGTCCCGCTTCTGGTCTGGGCGAAGATATAGCTCCTTCAGACAGTTGAAAGTTTCCTGGCTGGTGTCGAGGAGGAACTCTGTGAGCTTGCAGGCACGCAGGACTTCCAGATCATTAGAAAGGAGGCAGGACACCATCTTGCAAATGGATGTTCTGGTTTCCGAGTCGTCCTGCTTTGGAAGCTGAAGTGCTTTGACACAAAGCTCAACTGAGGCACGTGTTCCGAAAGTCTCCGTCTGAAAGGAGAAAAAAACATCACAGTTAAATCCTGCTGGAAAGGTTAAATGATAAAATGCTTTGTGCTGGTTTTTAACCTGCCCATTAGGACCCACAGTGCCTTATTGTAGTAAGGAAGCTGGTGCTCGAATCAAGCAAAGATGTCACATTCAATCTGAGTAATTCCAAAAAAGATAAATAAAAATCCACTGGAGTCCGTTTCCAAGTTTTAAGGCATTTTGCTTTTCATCGAGGAAGCTTTTTAATTTCAAATGTCAGAAATAGCATTGAGTTGCTTCTTCTGTTTCCCTGTAAAAAGGTTGGGGTCGCGATCATCGCAACCCCAACTGAAGACCCAGCCTATTTGGCGGGACCAACGATTCCCTTTAACAACTCCCCTTTTCAGACACTTAGACAGGTATGGGGCAAAACGACCCCCATTCCAAAGGGCTGGACCCGTTATCCGTTTCTATTTGCATGTTTTCTAAGCAAAAAAAAGGCTTTGTTGGGCTGCTGGATAAAACAACTCAAAGCAATTCCTGAAATTCGAATTGAAAAACCTGGATGGGAAGCGAAACATCTTCAAACTTGAAAACAAAGTCTAGTAGATTGTTTTTTTTTTAGCTTTTTTGGAATCACTACGACCTGGATGACTGAGAAACCTCAGCAGCATATCAACATGAGCAAGCTCTGCGTCCCACTGGCTTCATAAGATAAGCATAAAAGTATATGGCATCATTCATGCACAATTTATTATAGCGTTAACAGACCTGTACTCGTAATTCAGTCTTGATTTAAAATCTTGACATTATATGAAATATGTAATTACCACAGCAATGTCATCAATCCATGTATATTATATGTACATCATCAATCTAACACTTTCGGCTCATCTGTATTATTTTGCTCCTTTAACACATTAATGTTGTTGTGATGGATTTGTATAATATGTTATATTACATGATTTATAGACTCATTGACTCCATAATGACTCTGCAAAGTGATGTGCCTATTTTTTTTTATAAATTACAGCCAGTCTGTGTCAAAGTGATGAATTTATCTTTATTTTAAAAGCCTTAAATCCCCCTGAAAATCATTACATCTTGTTTGTTGCTGAAGCGCACGTATTGTTTAAATTGTGACCAGTCTAACTATGGAGTACCAAAATGGCTGCCGATGGCTTCACTCAACCCTGTACTACAAACGGGCTATCAGCAATTCAATGAATAAATAGAGATCAGTGGTTTTAGTCCCTAAAGGAAACAGGAAAAACTGCTCAGTTATCTCAGTTAGATGGTGTTATGTGTGTCGGTCACATTAATTATTTATTTATTTATTTTACCTTCTAGTGTTGCATAGACCTTAGTTGAATCACTTATTTTTTTTTAGAGTCTTGATAATTCTGTTTTCTTTTGTAAATCGATTACGTTAATTTGTGTGACACTGGTCCGCCTATAAGTAGGCTGGGTTTCTCTCTCTCTCCCCCTTACAGCCTTCTGATCGACCCACCGTCACAGAGGGAGCGTCCAGACGCGATGCGCACGTCTCCAGTCTTTGTAGGCCGCCGCTGGCCTCTCCAGCCTGCCATGCGGTATTTTTGTTCGTTAGCCTTTGTTTTTTGCTGATTTTTTGTAACTTTGACCTGGTGGGACCGGTTGTCCCGTTTTCGTTCTTTTAAAATTTTTTTTAGAGTTTTTAACCGTTAGTTTGTTACTAGCAAAGGCTTCGACGGCCCTGTATAGGGTTGGCCCTCTGCTGTAACGTTTTGTTTCTTTGGATTGACTCACCAGGTCCAACTTTCTGTTCATACTTTGTTTTTTTTTTTCTTTTCTCTTTCTTAGAGTTTTTTTTTTGGAAGCGGGAAACTGGGGGAAAAAATCTGATTCTCTGTTTTTTGTCTCTTTGCAGAAAAACAAAACACCTGATCTAAAAAGAAGTTCTAGAGATGAAGAATAAAATAATTCTTTTGAACCTCATGTTTGTCTCATGTCCTCAAATATGTTGTGGCCTGGGTGGTCGTAACAGATGGCAAGTGCTAATATTGACACTGACTTAATATTGACCTGAAAAAATCTTTGTGAATATCTCAAATCAAGCTAGTACTCGAGTCAAAAGTCTCACAACGTTGCTTTAATACAGTAACACAGTTATGATATTATGCATAGGGGTGACTATGCACTTTGGTGCAAAATCCAACTATGCCCGTTTTCTACGGCTCTGATCTTTGGCCTGCAGTAGATTGGTTAGCGCAGTGGTTAGCGCGCACGACCCATGTATAGAGGCCTCAGTCCACGACGCAGCCGACCCGGGTTTGAATGCGAGCTGTGGTCCTTTGCCACATGTCCCTCCCCCTTTTTCATACCCTATCCTGTCAGCCTAAGAAAGCGAGCAACTTTAAAAACTTAAGGAAAAAAAAAAACAGTTAACCAACCTCTTCCTGAATCACACGGACCAGGTAGAGCAGATGTTGGACAGTTTTGGCAATGGCTCCCAGCTGAAGGCATCGTTCCAATAGAGAAATCGACGAAGGGTCAAGTCTTCTCTGAAGTTTACTCCACAACGATATCAAATCCCTTCCAACAAAGAAAGCAAAACATTTTCCATCAACAAGGCTATGACCTTCCCAACAAACAAACTAATTAAAGTGAAAAAATTATTTCAGAAGCTGAATTTTTCTTACGAATTAGCACTCAAAATGTTTTACAGGAAAGGACTGAAATATGCACCACTCACCAGGAGCAGTAGAGACTCTGCTGCTGTAGCTGCTGCGTTAGGAAGGTTGTGCACAGAATGAAGGCCGTGTTCTCCTCGCCCTCCGTCTCCAGACTGCAGGTGATTTCCAGAACATCTTTACAGTCCAGTCTGGATATCTGAACAGACATGGAGCACAGAATCAAGACCTTATCTTTTAGATCTGGTGCAAGGTTTTCATGAGCAGATTTGTTCTGCAGCGCTTCGAAACATTCATACAAACATCTAAACATAAACATAACAGCCCTCAAAGCAGGATGTTAGGAATATTTTATTTATACTTTTACTTTGTGTTTCATGGGTTGTGTTCTACTGAACTATTATGATGTATAATGTGTAATTCATCTTTTAATAACTCTTGCTTAAGATCGTTCCAGATAAAGGTCATGCAACGGACGGGTTGTGAAGGAGGCCTGAACATCCTCTATCACATGTTTCCTCTAAACGTGTGTTCTTGGAACAATTCAATTGTAAAACAACCACATGCTTTGTTTTAACATATGTGCTGAATTTTAAAGTAAGATCATTTTGTTTCCCTTTCCCTAAGTTAAACCTCAGCTGGTGTAATTAGGGACATCCCCTGACTTCAATAAATAGCGAGGAGAAAGCTAAAGATTCAGGGTGGGGAGGAGATTGTAAGCTCTGCAGTCTGTTCTTACTCTCCTCACGAGTAAAACTAAATTAATTGTCTCTGTGCTTTCTTTTTTTCCCTGTATGTATGTATGATGTTTTAGGTGCTTAGACCTGACCAGGACAAAGACGAAGAGAACAACACTGGAATAAATGTGTGAGAAATACTTTTCAAAACCAATAAGTCAAAAATAAAAGACGATCTAGACTTGATGAACCCAGTATCGTTTCAGCTTGTTCAGTGACAGCAGATGAACAAAGATGGAAGCTCAAACTGCTTCTGAAGGGGATAAAAGTCATCGTTAAAACTTCAGAGGCTCTCCGCTGTACAGAGATGTGACTAAATGTTCAAGAACCTGCAGAAGGGAGTCCCTCTCCTTAAGAGTGGATTTATAAAACTGGTTCATCTGCTTCGTCCTTGGATTAAGATTCAGAAAACAAATTGTTTTGGTTCTTACTAGAAAAAATTTTTACGAATTGAGAAAGGCCAGAAAGCAGCTGTGGTGATATCAGACGCTCGGAAATCTGGCTGAGAGAGACGAGCACAGAAGACCTTCACATAACATCACATGGATCTGAAAAAATACTTTATTACACACATTGGTAGCCTTCCCGAGTCTGGCAGAAGAGGTTTCTTTTTTAATACACATCAGCAGATGATGCTTATTTAAGTAAGAGAAGAATGCATTGTCCTCTATTCCTCAGACACACAGTAGGTGAGCAGATGTTGAGCAGATGTTGACTCCTGCTTCTCATGGGAGGCATCTACGGTTCGCCTTGGAACACGAACAAAAGGGTTTCTCCCAGCTTAAAGCTCATGTATGATAGCTGTGCAGCAGATTGATCAATTGTATCATTTTGAAGTGCTTTTAAATAAAGCACTGTATGTTTAGACTGCTGGAGGACATAGGGAACACTTTTCCCTCATTCTGCTTCATTTTATCCATATTCTCCCATTCTGCAGTATTTGTCAGTTCAACCTCTGACATAGTACTCTCTTTGTTTTTTCTCCTCATAGCAGCTACTGCCATCAACACCTTTGTTTATAACTGTTGGATATCAGCCTGTTTTTCAGTGTAGTCCTGTTTCTCTGACTGTGACTAACTGTATGTGCTCTATTTCATCCTCTGACATGGGGGCTGGCTCGGAGCTCGTCTGCCTCCTTGAATCCCAGTCGGCCTCGGAAGGTGGCCGCTCACACTGAGCCTGGTTCTGCTGGATGTTTCTTCCAGTTAAAAGGGAGTTTTTCCTCTCCACTATCGCTACAAGAATGCTTAGTGTGAGGGATTGCTGAAGAGTCAACGACGAAATGAAGCAAAAATTGTCGCCACAAGCTCATCCAGGAGGAGCCTGTCTTGCAGGCCAATGACTGGATGCAATCAACTGGTTTTCTATCAACTTTTTCAGCCTTTAGAAAAAAAAAAAGCAGCTCATCTGACAGTAAAGCAGAGACTTTCTCTGCAGTGTTTGCTCGGAGAGTGTAGAGACTAGAACTGCATCAAACAAGGAGAAAACAAAACCTGTTGGTTGATTTTTGTTCCCATACCTCTATGATGGCCTCTTCGTTGGGCAGCAGGTGACAGAGCTGGGCGACGTAGATCTGTCGAAACATTCCCTGGTTGGAAATGAGGTTGCATTCGGCACAAGCTTTGGCCAAGACTCCAGCCTTGGCCACCTCGCCCATCTTCTCCAGGTGTTTCACCCGCATCTCCATGAAGCCCTCACCTTCCAAGCTAATGTATGCATTAACTACAAGCAGAGCACAAAGTGAAACTGAGCTCAGATCAATCTGTAAAAATCAACGAAGTAAATAAATGGAGCAGATAAAGGAGACTAACCGTCCTCTGGGCTGGTGGGCTGGCCGGTGAGGAGGGCGCTTAGGATTGGGTTGCTCCATGCTCCTCCCTCTCCTGTGATCTGGAGGAGTGCTTGGAGGTCTGTGCTTCCATACTGTATAAGTGTATCATGGGCAATCTGCAGTAAACACAACAGATTGAAGTACATTAAAATACAACGTAAAACTAAAGCAGTCTTTCCCATAAACTGATTCTACTAGAAGAAAAAGATTCTGCTTTTTTCCCCCCAAAGAAATACTAAAACTGGGGTTTGTAAACAGCACAACAGTCATCTTCTCTTTAGCCCCATTCACCTGGTCACACGAGCATCAAGCAGCCCTAAGATTTCATCACTGTTTTGAAAAAACAACGGCAGTAACTTAGGCATACTAAATGCTAGGGGTGTAAATAATAATGGTTTTGTATCGATGCATCGATCCAACAGCCTAAGATCTGATGCATCGACACGTCCGCAAGAGAATCGATTCATGTTTTTGTTTTTCCCTCCAGTATATTTTTATCCATTTGCTCCTGGGCGTAATTCTCCCTCCCGTGCTGCGGTGGCGCTAAACCTATTTTGCTTCCTAGTTATAGTCTTACAGCAGTGTGTCGCAGTGAGCTTGATGCAGACATTTTTAATTTATGCTCAATATGGAAGCGTGGTCTGTGCTACACGCTGTGGGTCTAGATACGGCCGAGGCGGCGAGGAAGTGGGGGCGAGTTTAGTCCGACGACGGAGGGACATGAGGGCCAAAAAGAGCGGAGATCCAGGTGGAAAAAGGGTCCCAGCGTTCTCGCACACCTCGCTCTTCTAGTGGGTCAAACTTCACGAGTTGTTTTCCGCAATTTCGGTCATAAAAACAAAACAAGCCGGCCTCCTGTCTGCGGCGCTGTCTGCGGTCAGCTACAATCTGGGAGAGGAGCAGCGGAGCGTCTCTGGAGGGGGCGGGACGGTTGCACTCATTGCACTGATTTAATGCAGTATTTTTGGATGAACTTTTCTACTTCTGTTATTTGCTGTTGTTTCTCAAATAAAATGCATAAAAAAAAAAACTGCTTTCATTGATTTATTTCAAATTTGAAATATTGTCTAGCCTGTAAGGTGTAAATAAAAAAAAAAAAAAATGAACCAATGAATCGAATCGCATCGTGGTGTATTCTTGAGTATCGAAATGAATCGAATCGTTGGGTCAGAAAATTGATACTGAATCGAATCGCCATGATGGGTGCGATTTACACCCCTACTAAACGCATCGCTCAGTAGGAAGAAAACAGATTAAAATCTGACAGATGGGGCAGTTATTAAGTATATTCCAATTATTAACACATTTCTTATCTATGCACGCCTTAGAAAAAGCTATCCTGCCTCGCAGGTTAATTCAAGAAGGTTGCAGTTTTGACACTTTTAATTAAACATGTTTGAGTTGAATATTTTATTCACCGTGTCTGAAGAATAACCTCCACGGTTAATCAGCAAAATAGATCAGCAATTCTGTCAAAGAAACTAAAAATACCAGTTATACACCAGCGGTCTTTGTGGGTGAATGTAGGACACAAGCAAAGGCCTTTTACATCCACTGCTAAAGGTTGAATAAAAGAAACCTGGCTGGACGTAGATGTTGGCGTCTTTCAGGTAGGTGGTCCAAACTGCAGGCACCAGAATAATAAAATCGAAAACATTTTGTTGGGAGGTTTCGACATTCTGAAACCAAAATTCAACAACAAAAACACAATCAGGTAAATCGTTTAGCAAAAAAAAATGTGGCCCTACGTCTCACCTAATATAGTTTCCATGCATAATTTGGTGTTTCCTAATGTGAGAAAAGGCCATTTCTGTGTTTCTAGATGTCCTTCAGGATGAATCAACAGCTTTCAACTTACAACCTGAATTCTTTCACCTTCTATTAGAGTGTTTTTCCCCTAAAGCGGTGCTTGGGAGTAACCACAACTGGAGCTGCTGTGCGACCGGTTCCTAACAGGTTCTTTAAAGGACAGAAATCAAAGACATATCATTGCATCACTTTGAAAACCTAATCCAGTAAAAGTTTTATCCTCTTTTTAAAATGCTTTATTGTGGAGGATTACCATGACGAAGACATTTTTATTTCAACCAATCAGATTTTTTATCTCAGTAGCACAGTTCCCTCCCTTTTAACTGTACTTTAAACAACAAGCTGTGTTTGTCAGCTATTCACAGCCCTAAACATCTCTGAACTTTCAACTTTCATACCAGGAATTCTTCCTTCATCGGGAGGAAGATCCAACTCAGAAAGGCCCACATAAAGGTTACAACCTCCCCTCTTTGTGACACATCGACCCACCTCAAGTTGAAAGATGAAATCAAAATACGGTGTTGGGGAAATAAGACTGACCTAATCCAACTCTTTATTGTTTTAATTCTAAATTTAGTCAAACCCATCCATTTGATGCACCCGTCTCATCCAGACAGGGTTGCTGTTTACCTCCAGCAGAGATAGCACACTAAAGGCAATTCAGAACGGCCAATTACCCTAACATGCATATTTGTGGGCTGTGGAGGGCAGCAGGAGTATCCAGAGATATGCACAAGGACAACATGCAAACTTTATGCAAAAAGGACTAGTCAGGATTTTAACTGTTCCACCATGCAGACCTGAACAGAACAGACCAACGCCAAATCTAACTGGGGTGTTTTGAGTGGTTTGTGAGGTCAGTCAGCACACCCCCAGCTCCTACCGAGTTATTTCTTATTTCCTCTGGATCAAAACAGACCTGCTGCTAAGAAGACCAGGTCATTTGTTGTAAAATCTGCAGCTCGACAAACATTCAGAACTGGTGCTAAATCTGATACAAACATCCAGGCTCTTTCTTTTTTTACTCACTCAACTGCTTTTGGACAAAATATTACAACTCCCCCCGTCATCTGTCTTTTTGATTTATCAATAACAGGGTTCTCGTTAGTTTATTTCAGCGTAAAGGGCCATCACCCTCAAACAACATGTGGGCTTCCTCTCCAGTCAATTTATGCACAGACATTGGTAAGGCTAAAACTTAAAAGCTTAAAAGAAAACTTAAAATTGAGATAAAACGGGCAGGGTTCCTACAGCATAAGGCAAGTTAAATTCAAGACTTTTTAATGCCACTTGAAATAAAAATTAAAGACCAAATTCACAAGAAACACAAGAAAAACCTGCTTGCGACAACTTAACCCAAAGGTTTATTTTAACATAAACCACTGCACTAATGTTTCAAATGTTGAAAAGCTTCTCATACAGGAAGAAAGCTAAAAAGCTCATATTTTCCAGT
>NW_015150785.1:41146-41527 GCF_000732505.1 Cyprinodon variegatus
TTTGAAAATCGATACTAAGAAGTGAAAGATCGATATTATATTGGGCAGCCGAATATCACGATATATCACCAAAACGATTATTTCCCACACCCCTAATCGGGACGGAACCAATAATGGAGAGCCCTTATTTTTTTTTAATAAAAAACAAATTGTCGATTTTAATGTTTTTAGATACAAAAATAAATCGTAATAAAAATAATCCTATTTATGATGTTTAAAAAATTAAGACCTACGAAAGATGATTTAAGACATTTTAATACCAATTAGTGCTGCAACTAACGATTATTTTAAAAATCGATGAATCGGCTGATTATTTTTTCGATTAATCGATGAATCTGACAAAAAATATTTTTTATATTAACCTCTTTATTCCAAAATAAA
>NW_015150785.1:45306-46620 GCF_000732505.1 Cyprinodon variegatus
GCTGAGTTGGCAACACTGCACCCTGCGGCGCTGACGCGCTCTGCTGTATTTTTTTTTCTTCCTCTTTCAGTCAAGAGGCAGTGATGACGGCGGATGACGCATTAATCGCGCGACACAACTAATCGATGATGAAATTCGTTGCCAACGCTTTTAAAAGTCGATTTTTATCCATTTTATCGATTCGTTGTTGCAGCCCTAATACCAATTAAGGCCTTAGTTTTATTTTGAAGAATTCAATGCCTTTTAAGGACCCGCGGGAACCCTGAATGGACTAACTTTGAATGAGCCTGACGGCCAATGAAACAGTGTATTTAAACACATTTCCCTCCTAATTTGCACATCTACATTTTCTACAGAAGTGCTGTGAAAATGTAAACTCTGGGCCATCATCTGCTCACCAGGCAGGTAAACATTTTACAGCCAAAACAGCAGAGAGCAGGCTTTGAGTAAAAAATAAAATAATAATAATAATAATGTTTTGGAACATTTTTTATATACTGAATAAGACATTTCAATCACATCTACAGAAGAACTGCACTAGCTTTCACCCAAAAAAATAAAAAAATTGTCATTAACTGGAAATTAAGGGAAAAATGTCTCCCTGTCACTCTGGAAAAATGTAATATTTAAATATCCTTTGAACACATTAAATCCATTCTTTTTATGTGAGTCACCCCCTTAAGGTACTAAAAACTCATTTTGAATGACATCATCTTGTCCGCTAGGTTAAATTTAAGATGTGTTAGTTTGGTTGTTTTGTCCAAATTTTCTTTTCCGTATTTAAATTGGAATAACTGCTATTATTGTTGCTGTTTATGTGTTGTAAATAATGATTGAATAACCTTTTTTTAATAAACAAATCTAGTGTGCTACTGGAAGTGCTGTGGTGGAAACTTCCCAAACAAGGCAGCAATGGAGAAAGAGGAAAAAAAACAAGGTAATAACTACGATAGAGAGGGAAAAAAACATACAGACACCATATGATTTCTATCTGTAATCCATCAACAACGCAGGCTTTGAAGGGCCCCTACCTGAACCGAGTGGTGGAACTGAAGCCAGGCTTCATATGGGATTTCATTCTCAGGCACTGACAGCAGCAGTTCAAAACAGCTCCTGCAGGAAATAGAAGCAAGATGGAAGTTAATCACCTTTAAAAGTGGGGGTTATACAGCATGAATCAGACAAACGGAGCCTGAAATAAAAAGGCAGGCTCTAGGAAAAGACATTTTAAGAGTCAAACATCAAAATACCTTTGTAGACATAAGAAAAGCTGCTTTCCTGTGTAATCATATTTAAACTAGGGATGCACGATAT
>NW_015150785.1:48998-50858 GCF_000732505.1 Cyprinodon variegatus
GATTTAAAAAGATACCCAAGGAACCAAGAATGCATATCAGCAGCACTAAAGAAAAAAAAGATGATGAAAATGAGGGATTCTGTGGAGAACTAACCAGTCAGGTGGACCAACAAACATTTCAGCAACAACTGCCAGGAAAATTGTTCAAGATGAGAAAAAAAAAAACACACAACCCACAAATAACTTCAGACGAAGAAGCAGACTGTGTGGATGTTTGAAGTGGAGGAAGCACTTCAAGAAAAATGGTTGAGTCACCAGAGGGAAGCTCTTACAACACAAAGTTAATACGCCAATCAGCACAGGCACAAGCCTCAACATTTTTGCTGTGAATAGACTAAAACTGAACTTTTTGGTCACAACCATCGAACATTAGAAAAAGAGAGGAGTAAAAAGGGCCGACAATAAAAGGTACATCATTCCTACTGTGAAACGTGGAGGCAGATTACTGATGTTTTTGGGATATGTGAGCTAAAAAAGCACAGGAAACTGGGTCAAACTGATGGCAGGATGAATGCAGCAATTTATCAGAAAGTACTGGAGGAAAATTTTCACTCATCTACCCAGAAGCAGCGAATGGGACGTACTTGGACGTTCCGACATTACAGCAACCGAGGGTAAGTTCGACTGTCAACGGCTACAGCAGAATAAAAGAGAAGTTTTAGAAGCGACCATCTCCGTCTCCTGACCTTAATATTATCAAGCCTCTCCAAGGAGATCTCAAACATTTAGTTCATGCAAGACAGCCTAGAAATGTAACCCCTTAAGCACCAGAGCAATTTCAATCTGATATTACATATCTGATTAAAAAACTAATCACGTAAAATGAGGATACATAGTCAATGAAGAATATTTTTCAAAGGGAATCTCTACTGTAAATGTCTTAATTTCTCATTTATAGATTATCAAACTGTTAGAAATATTTTGTTTATACTCTGTGTTTCATGGGTTGTGTTCTAATGAACTATTATGATGTATAATGTGTGATTCATCGTTTATTAACTCTTGCTAAAGATCGTTCCAGATAAAGGTCATGCAACGGACGGGTTGTGAAGGAGGCCTGAACATCCTCTATCACATGTTTATTCTAAACATGTGTTCTTGGAACAATTCAACTGTAAAACAACCACATGCTTTGTTTTAACATATGTGCTGAGGTTTAAAGATAATTTTTCCCCCTTTCCCTTAGTTAAACCTTAGCTTGTGTAATTAGGGACATCCCCTGACTTCAATAAATAGCGAGGAGAAGAGTGGGTTGGAGATTTGTAAACTCCGCAGTCTCTTCCTACTCTCCTCGCGAGTAAAACTAAATTAATTGTCTCTGTGCTTTCTTTCTTTCCCTGTATGCATGTATGATGTTTTAGGTGCTTAGACCTGACACAAACACAGCTAAAATTATTTTGAAGCTTCGTCAAATTTTTTTCAAAGATATATACTGCAAAACACCATGGAAACCATTTGAAACTCTGGTTAAAGCCTCAGAATTTATAGAACCACATCAGAAAATAATAGAAAATCCCTTTATTGTCCCATAATGGGGATATTCTGGTGTTTACAGAAGTGTTTTAACAATATAAAACTGTGCACCTGTAAATTAGGACTGAATTGGTTGAAGCATATTTGCTCTTTTAGTGCACATTATGGCAGGCGGAACTGTCATTTTGGAACAGAAATGCCAAAATAGTCCAAAACCTTCCAAATGGATTATTTTCCTACTAAAAAGGAGGGAGAATTACGTCCAGGAGCAAATGGATAAAAATAGACTGGAGAAAAAAAAAAAAAAAAAACATGAATCGATTCTCTTGCGGTCGTATCGATGCATCGATACAAAACCATTATTATTTACACCCCTAATGTATAGCA
>NW_015150785.1:53379-55286 GCF_000732505.1 Cyprinodon variegatus
AATGGATAACAAAACTGCTATTTTCAATGACTACTTATTTTTGTCCAGCTTTAACATCGGTATCGATATCGGTTATCGGCTACATAAGTTTTAAAATATCGGCATATCGGATATCGGCCAAAATCCCAATATCGTGCATCCCTAATTTCAACTGCTTTGGGCAAAGGCTACACAATGCAACAGG
The DNA here is from genome assembly GCF_000732505.1 of Cyprinodon variegatus. Lineage (NCBI taxonomy): Eukaryota > Metazoa > Chordata > Actinopteri > Cyprinodontiformes > Cyprinodontidae > Cyprinodon > Cyprinodon variegatus. Next base: position 53,564 of record NW_015150785.1, read on the forward strand.
TGAGTGAAACAAGGTTTTTTAATGTTGCTATCACATTAAGTTAAGCCTTTAATCACTGCAACAGCACACGTGCAGTGTTGGGGAGAATACTTTAAAATTTGATGTAAAGAATGCTTGTAAAGATCATTGCATCGAACGTACTGCATAAATGTGGGCAATGCTTTGTCTTCGTGGAGGGACATGGCCCTGATTCAAGCAGAACTTGGCCTCCAAGAACATTAGCTAATATCAGAATCGGAAACAAGATGGAGGTGACGCCAGAAAATTGATCAAGCACATACTGGAGCAGGAGAAAACATTTGGGCAAATCTTGGGTGCAGATAAGAAAACACGACACTTTTAGTGCCGACTTGGGAGGATAGTGAAATTCTGAGTCTGTAAATAAAGCCATTAAGCCAGTCAAGACTTCACTTATGCTCTGTCAGGTGAAACATAAGTGAGCACCTCTTTCATAAAGCCAACTCTTTATCTGTTTAACCACAGTTTGCTAAAACCAGAAGTGATACTGAGCTCATAAAAATGGATCAAAGCAAATGTGCTGAATTGTCTGAGCACTAAATAAAGTGATCCAGCCATAAAAGACCTGGTCCACTTTGCCTCAATGCAAGATCCCAGGTTCCACACAACTAACATTTAGCCATACCATACTAAAACTAAAGGAGAGAATGATGAAAGAACTCTGCTCTAAGCATTGCAGAGGCATGGTAGTTATGGCAGGTACTCTTACAGAGGAAAGACAAATGTGAGAGCCGGAGTAATGTTGTTGGGCCTGTAGCAAAGAAAAAGAAATTGCTTAGCAGCCTCTTTAAAAAGAGTGCTGCTCTGGAGGCTGACATCCAGACATATGAGGCTAAAATCAAGCGTGAAGTGTTAGCACCATAAACTGATGTCGATTCAGACCCATGAAACATGGAAACAACATGAATCCCACATCTCAAGACTTAGTAAGCGTGCTAAGAAATACCTGTGACAAGTGCTCCGTCTGAAAGGGTATTTAGTACAGGGGGAAACATCGCAACATGCACCAGAGCTCGTTTTAAGCCTGAGTCAGTTAACAGGCTTGTTTGTCTGGCAAGAAATCTAACGGTTTAAATCAAACAAAGCTTATTCAGTGCTGATGTCGATTATAAGAAGGTGACGTCCAGAAGATAAAGCATAACCTAAGTTTTTCAAGTTGGTGTGGATTAAGCTGTATTTTTGCACAGGTAGTATTTCATAGGTTATTCTGAACAAGTCATTGCTCTCTTTACAAGTTCACAAGTTATTCACCAATTGATAAATTGCATATTTCAGCAAATTAAGCTCATTTTTCTTGCACTTGTAATGAATATATAAGTGTACATTTTTTACAGAAAAATCAGTACAATTTTTATTGGCTGAATATTTGTGTTATTGGAACAAGATTTATGTTCTAAATCGGAGGTCTTCAACAGGGGGTCCGCGACCCCTAGGGGGTCCTCAGAGGTACTGCATGGGGGTCACAAAAGTTTTGGTTGATTAGACTTTTTTTTTTTTTTTTTTCCCCTGCAATTTTTTTTCCACTAATTGAAATGTCTTAAATCCACATTAACATGAATTCAACACACTGTAATAAACAGATAAATGGAGGCAGAAGATGTCTTTCAGTCATCAATGCACACAGGAGCTCTTTCAAGCTGGGCACCGTTTCATTCACAACACCTGTCCCATCAACCAGGAATCAGAAATACTTTAATAATCCCAG
>NW_015150785.1:57758-59636 GCF_000732505.1 Cyprinodon variegatus
CAGCACTGCCATGTTTGGCAGGAAGTTCTGCGCATGCTTAAAAGATTTAATCTGATGCAACGCTTGGTACATGTATACACACGTCATGATCGGATCATTTCATTTAGTGTCCATGTAAACGGAGATTTTGAATTTCCGATCAACCAAGGTTTGGATCGGATCGGGGAAATTTTGCGCATGTAAACGTAGCTAATGAGCGAAGGAATTCACAGCTGAATCTCAAACTCTGATGAAATGAACCTGGTTTAAAGGGCTGATACTTACAAAGCCAATCTCTTCAAAACGAGCCCCACTCTGTCGGACTCTGCGGTGAGATGAGATCTGGCCGCTGCAAAGCAGTTTATGGACAGGCAGTACACCTCCAGCAGAGGTAGACCATGCTCTATGGAGTTCCTGCTCCCAGCATAGTGCATCAGTGCCTAAACCAACAAAACAGACAAAACAGTTAGAAAACAAAGCAAGAAGTTTGTCTCAGACGATTATAGTATCTCTCTGAAGTGGTGGAGGGGTGGATCCCTCTATTGGGAGAAAGGCAGTCTGCACCTGCTTGATCCCTGCTGACTGTCTGAAGGTGACAGGTGTTCTGATTGGGCCTAAGGGGAATCCATAACCCATGGTACCATACGCCTAAATCTGCCCCACTTAACATGATCCCAGCAAAAATGAATGAAACAAATCACATTAAAAAAGGTTCACAGATCAAAAAAATGTTGTTCCTTTTTAAGTGTGGTGTTTTTTTCTTCATTAAATGTGTTTAAAAGCTTAACAGACAGGATCCAACACCTGAACCTGCTCTCCACCTGTAGATCGGTGACAGACGCACATTTAATCATCATGACACACTGAGAACATCTCAGGAGTCTCAATTACCAGACAGCAGCAGGTTTGTGCTGATTGGTGCACTGAATCAATCCCCCTGACTAAATATAAGGCATCCTCTCAAAGGGAACCCAAGAATACAGTCACAACCCCAGAGACCCACATCAGTGGACTAATTAACACTCAACCACCTCCACATGGAAGACGGTGTCAAACATAATTGTTTGTGCTGCCACTAAGATAAGAAAACAGAGAAAAAGGAAAGATTTTTGCATAAATTTTAGATATTTCTCAGACTGCAATGCTGCTTCTATGCAACTTGCCAATAGAAGACATTTTGTTGAAAAGAAAAATGTTTACGGGTTCAACATCTATGAATGTATTTGGTTAGTTCCTGAGAAGGAACTACTGAGTTCTGTTAAGAACTAAAAACAAGCTTTTTAAACATCTAAACAAATCTAGAGCTTATTTAATGATAAGCTGACTTTAAATTATTTCTCTCACATCAAAACCTAAACCACCACTAACAAGGACCCAGGGATTTTTACCAGCAAATAATGAAAAAGTCAGCATGTTCATTACTAATTGTCTTTATTAGCCTGTTGCCTACAGGGCTCGATGTTAACCAACGCCTGAGTAGTTTTTATTGTTGGTAGAGTACAAATTTCATTGCATTTGCCCGCCAGGTAAGCGCAATGATCGCAAAAAAAATTATTTATCACTCAAAATTACTTTAAAATCACCGAAATTCGCTGAAAACGACCCACAAGCGTTCCTGGCGCCATTTTTGTTGTATTTTGTTGTACACATTCTCGCGTGATTTTCCGCTAGATGGCGTAATTTTTGTCCGGCGCAAATCAGACACATTTTTTCGACTTGGCTGGCTAAAAAACAACAAGGCTATTTCACCCTCCACCCAGATAACCCTAGATTCAAAATTATTTGTCAGGGATTAGGAAAACTGGCATAACTGTATGACATGCGCACAGTGTAAATATGGCTATCTTAAGGCAGTCTTCTGTACAGTGATGCAGGTCATACATTAAAAAATGTTCATTA
>NW_015150785.1:60881-64082 GCF_000732505.1 Cyprinodon variegatus
TGTTTCTGGGCAAATGGTAAAAATCCTTAACGTCAACATCTGGCCTTTTACAAATAATAAAATGTAATAATTTACCTAATAGAATTTATTTTGTAGTATGGGAAATCAGAAAATGCTTCATCAGTGACAATTCTCAAAGAACAAAAGTCAACAACAGCCCCGAGAACAACTGACCCATTTATTATCAAGCATTGATTTACATAAACTTGTTGGGTTTTGTTTGTTTTTCTAATCAGTGTTAGGGCTCGGCATTGTCTGAATTTGAACAATTCTGATTCCTAAATTTAATCGAATGCCTATCGATTCTTGATTTCAATTCACTTAAAAAGCAGAATAATAAAAGTTTATATCTTATAAATGAGTTTGCTAACTTGTCTGGATCAAATAGTCTGAATTTCACAACTGAATTTCATTTCTCAAACATTTAGCTTTGAGTGAATATTACTATAAATTTCCACATGGTTATTTTCAAATAGCAGATAAATATTAAATCTATGGACTCTAGTGTAAATCTTAGAAATTTTCTTTTCATAGAAATCAATTTTAACGTGGAGCTTTATTGCTTAAAACTTCATTTAAATCCATTTACACATATCCAGCGTCTGATGCTGCAGGTACCTATATTTTATAAGAATATTTTATTTACCAGATTTTGACTATAGTAGCAGGAAAGCATACTGACCAGAGTTTACATCCTCAGCATTGTTTAATGAACCTTAATTTGATCAATTAGATGTGGAGGTCAACTAAATTACCTAATTTGTTAGTTAAAATTTGAAGCAAAATCCTCTGGAAGAATGATGGGATTAAATTACATCTTATCCTTACTGTCCCAATAACATCTGAACTTTAAATCAGGACAAACTTTGATATAGTTTATGTTTTTTTTAAGCAAAATAGTTTAATTAATTATACAACTATTAGAAAAAGCAACAATTATTTAAAATTTCTATTGATAAAATTAAATGGATATGAAGGTATAACTCATTTCCAAGGATCCTTGAGTGAAAATCTTCACAGATAATAAACAAACCAAAAGAAAATAAAAAACAATCAGACAATAAATATGATCACTGATTAAAGGAAAAGGAATAAATCCTATTATTCCTTTTTTCTACCTAAACTTCCATTTTCATGATTCTTGCTTTTAGTTTTGTCATTTCCAGATAATATCAGCACACTGGCCTTTCTAAGATAAAACAAAGGTGCTGACCAGGCCAGCCTTTCCAGAGTGATACCAGCCTTTGGATGCTGATCTATAACATTTCTCATTCACATCATCGTCGCATTTAAACCGAGACGTCATGGCAGATTAGCAGGTTTAATTTGTTTAATTTGGAAAACACCAATACAATAATATACTGATCATTAAGTGGTATAAAAATCAAAATAAGGGTAAATAAAACGCGATGCTGCCCCGCCCCGCATGCATACAGCAACGCTTCATGTGCAAACTGGGGCAATGACCCCTGTGCATATTTTGCATTTCGAAAATGATCATATTTCCAAATCAAATGAAGCCAAATGAGGTAATAATATAGGTTAAATCACTTCAATGTAATCAGTGACTGCAGCGAACGAAACATCATCTAATAAATACACTAAATTAGCTTTATTATAGGACTATATGTTATTAAAAAGGCCGCCCTGAACAGTATTTATAAATATATATAGGATGAAGGTGTTTTGCACATAAAGGGGAGGAGAGCAGCAGCTCATCATGTTATCTCCAGGCTACGAAAAGCTCGGAGTCCTAGCTGAGCTAACATTAGCTAACGACAGCTAGGATAATCACATTACCTGGCAGAAGTTATCGCAGTACTCCGTGGAAGATGCTATGGATATTTCCTGCTGTCTTAGAACATCTTCAAACGCCCTCAGCGTGGCCAGCAGCGTTTCCATTGCGATGACGGTATCCTCGGCCGCATCCAGGGCCCAGTCGTTCCAGTCGGGCTCCGCTTCGACATTATTCTCCGCCATCTTCGCTCTCCGCCACGGCGCGTATGCAGTGCAGCCCCGCGCCGCCTTCAGGGGGCGTCCGAATTTCTATACACGTCACTTCAAAATCAGAGATCAGTGGACTTCACCTGATTCACCTCTGGGCACGCGCTGTGGCATTCATAAAAGAAAATGTTCTGAGATAATAGAATAGAATAGAATTCAAAAGCAAACTACTGACAATGTGATTAGTGTAGAAAATATGAAACAATATAAAATGTTACACTAGAATGTCATAAATATGAAAGCAAGAGAAGATATATGAAGAGAGAGCATTAAGGAAATGATTAATTTATTAGATATTTTGAGACGGAATTTGGGAAGTTACAAATATAAATAGTTATTCGATTTTTAAAATACTTTTACATGCAAAGTTTATTTTTAAAGAAAACTAAATGATTTATTAGAATTTGATTATAGAGAGAGTGAGTGTGTGTATGATATGTTAAAGATGTATATTTGTGTGTGTATTCGTGTGTATGTATATATATATATAAAAAAGTAAACTGAGTAAACTGCTTCAAAAACTGGACAGCTAATAGTTTAACTCTAGATTCATCACACAGACTGAGACATTTTAAGCCTTAATTTTTGTATTTTAGCTTACAGATACTGTAAACTTAGCATAATAAAATATTTCTTTATATTTTCATAAATCTTCACATTAATTCTCTTTGGGGCCCAGAGGACACAATCCAAATTTCAAGCCAATAATGTTAGGGAATCCAGGAAAAGACCTTATTACCTTTGTAACATTCAGAAAATATGGATAATTTGATGGCAAAAATTAATAACGACGTAATAGCAAGAAACACCAACTTGCCCGAATACATTAAGAAATATGACAAAAGTGTTTCTATAAGAAATTCATGAAAAACACTTTTTTTTTTTTTTTTGGTACAACATAACCTTAGAGGCATTAATCTTGATACGGGCTCTTACAGTTTTTAGTTTATAAACCTAAATATAATTGTTAACTTTCTAACTTAACTTTTTTACTTTTAATTAGCTTTTTACCTTTTTTCTTGGCTTCATTTTTTTTTTCTAACTTAATTTGCACTAGGTAATATATCATTCAAGGGCTCATTAAAATGGTCAAATGCCTAAATAAGATGTACAGCCATGTAGCAGTGTCTTTGCTGAATGGCTGGATATAGATCTTGTGTTTCTAGACCTCACTGAGGGATGGGGTGGGGGACTTCA
>NW_015150785.1:65440-67605 GCF_000732505.1 Cyprinodon variegatus
GTTTCTTTTTCAGGTGAACAGCAGGATATTTAAAAGATGACTATCTCAGCATCTGTTCCCTGGATATTCACTGGTGTCTCTAAGGTGAACCATGAGCCTTTTAGTTTTTCCTACATTAATCTGGAGGTGGCTTAGGAATATTACAATAGAGCGATAATATTAAGCTACTATAATCATTTTGTGCTCTCAGTACTGGGTTTGGCTTCATCTGCTTAAATTACTGCCTTACTGCTGCCATTTCAGCATGCTATAGAGGCAACTGCCTGTGGTTCTGCTGAGGGGCAATGGAAACCAGGGCTGCTGTGATGGCAGCTTTTAGGTCATCTGCACTCTTTGCTCAGGTGTCAATCATCCTGGTAGCGACAATTAGGGCAACAACTAACAATAATTTTGTAAATCAAATAATTTGCTGATTTGTTTTTTGATTAATCGATTAATAATTGGATTGCAAAAGATTCCTTAAAGAAGGTGTATACTATGTAAAACTAAATAATTTCCACATGAGAGGATCTGAGTAGAGGATATTGATATATACGAAAATTATTATTTTTTATCTTAAATAGAAAAGGTTAATATAATTTCTTTTTTACAATTTTGCAATAATTACTGCAGGTTGCTCTTATTGCATGTTTTACTCTCTTTACTGCAGTTAATGACTAAAGGAATAAAAATTAGTAGGCAATGATTTAAATAATCAATTAATCATGATTATTTTGATCAATTTTTGTATCCATGGTTCAATATAAGTAGGCAGAAGCATGAAGTGTTGGGATCTGGAGGCTTGTCCACTTTCTCCACCAGAGGGCGCCTGAGATCTTCCTCCTGAGGGCATGAGCTTCTCCTACACACCTGTTTCCTGTTTTGCTCATCAGGTGACCTACTTAAGGAGGAGGAGGCGGACCTTTCCCTGCCAGAGTGTTTGCCAGTAATGATCCTGACTTTCCTGAAACCTGAAATCCTGGAGAAAGAGCTCTCTGTCTGGAATCTGCCTGCCTGCACTCAGTCTCTGCGTCAGCCCTCTGCCTGCCGACTAACCTCTGGACTCACAAGGTTCCCCCCTGCTGATCAGATCAATCTCTAAGCAGGTATTTATCCGTCATCTTTAAACTGCAAGTTTCCTGGATCCATTCTAACTGCTCTGTCCTCCTCAGTGGTGATCTTCCTGAGACCAGTCCGAAGAACCCAGAACCCCTCCATCAATCTCATTGTATCATTGTTAATAAATCAATTAACTTTTTCCCTGTCTTAAGAGTCGTTTCTGCATGTGGGTTAGACGCCTTGAACCCAACACGACACGAAGGTCTTCAATAGGTGCTGCTGGACAGCTCTGCTGACTCTGGACTTGATGAAACACAGCAGACCAACAACCCAGCATGTCAGAGCTCCTCCAGTCCTCACAGACTGTGGAAAACTTACAGCATACATCAATCTCGCCATCTGTGTATCCCCATATTTCCTCCAGACCCAAAGGCCGTGTGTCCTTTTAAGGAAAGCTAAATTTACTTCCATTAGAAAATAAACCTTTAGACCAATGAGCAGCACCACCTTTGTGGTGATACTTACTGCATCTGCACTCTGAACCTTGCTGAACCTCTCCTCCAAATTCCTAAACAGCCTTTATGTCATAATCTCTTCAATGCTGTTTGTCTTTGATCACCTTTTGCAGAGCGTAAATCTCTGGCTTCTACAAACCAGGATTGAAAACATCCCTGCTCACTGCAGCTTCTACAAAAACGTCCATAATTATCTTTTCTCCTCAAAGAGCCATTCATTGGTTTTAAATGTGCATCTTAATGTTTGTTTCCTTGATGTTGTAATGTCTTTTTTTTCTGTTATTTTATCATCTGTATTCAGACTTTAAGTTTTTCAGATTTTTAAATTAAGGTATAAATATGAGTTCCATCATAGTTCCATCACATCTTTAGTCAGTCTTATCTGACAATGTGGCCAAACGGTGGAACTCCTTATCTCCTTAACTGGAACAAGACCTTGATTTGCAGCTTTTAAAACAGAACTAAAATATGTTTTTAAAAAGGATGCACGGATTTTATATTGGATCCTTGTATGATGTAGTAAACTTTTCGAAGGGTCTTTTTTCAAAATCTTTTGTTTAGGGAATGACATTGTCATGATTTGTCAGGAATCTAGCCCAAGGATGCAGAACT
>NW_015150785.1:71687-73197 GCF_000732505.1 Cyprinodon variegatus
ATGCCTGCACTTTTAGAGGTAATGGGCTGAATTTCATGAAACTATAGTAAGAAGCTTGTGGAAAAATGCCACATACCCATTGCTAAAAAGCAATTCTAACAAATACTAAATAAATTTATGTAAACTGATAAATTTCAATAAAGTTTGAATTTTATATAAATATTCTGATCTCTCATTCCTCTCGCATTTTGAAATTATTTTTCTAATCCTACCTGAATTAAAGGTTTAATTTGATTTAATGTTTGACTTTTTATATTTTAGAATTTACTTTCCAACTTCAAAAACGCTCTCTTAGCGCCCTCTACTGGTAAAACAGTGAAGTACAGTATTAACCCGGAAGTGCTTCTCTTCTTCCACTGCTGCACGTGCGAGGAGGCGAAGTCTGACATTCGGTCCCATAAGGAGGTTGTTTATCATTTAATTGCTTTTTATTTTTCCGTAATCAAACAACCTTCTGGTTTATATCTAAAGCTTCATCTAAGGATGATATTTCTGAGCTATAAAGCTGATTTGAAGCTAATTTTTAGTCCTTTAAACACGTTCGCTTTGATCATGACGTCACGTTCCCAGCTGTTTTTTTTATGTAACTGATGTTTTCTTTTCTATTTCATCCAGTTCTGCTCTATCCGACATGGGGAAGTCCAAACAAACGGGAAACCATAACAACGGCAGGAAGAAGAACATCTCAAAGAAGTGGAAAACGAAGCGGAGAAGCAAAGATCTGGACCAGATCCACTCCGACATGAAGCCAGAGACTGCAGCCAAACTGCTGCATCAGGAGGTGGACTATGACGTCACGGGATGCGCGCAGCATTACTGCCTGCACTGCTCGTAAGTGTTGGACCTTCTGCTCCTCCATGTTGTTTTGCTCTCATCAACAATGGCGGAACCAGACATCCCAGGTTCCAAACACTCATTTCAGGGAGTTGCTCACCACTTAAGCAACTTTTCATCAACTGTTTAATAACTAACAGCAATTTCTTAGACACCAAACAGTATTGGTCATTTATTTTCAATTTTCAATTCCTTAAATCTTGTAGCCTTGAAAGTCATCATTCCCAGCATGGCCGGTTCTAGATAGGGGCCAACGGGGGCCAGTGCCCTTGTAGTTCATGTCCTGGCCCCTGTCATTAGATTAGATTAGATTAGATGAGCTTTATTGATCTCACAGCGGAGAAATTCACTGGTCACATATTGGCATAGTAATTAAAGAAGCTGCAAACAAGGAGGAAAAGGTGCATTAAGTATAAACAACATATATACAGTATGTCAAGATAAATAAGGATTGAGGTGCAAGTGTACATGTATCACACACAATGAAAAACTAAATAAAAATAAGAAATAAAAAAATTTAAAATACAAGGGAGTAGCACAGAGGTTTGCGGTGTAATATGTACAATCAGGGTGGCTTATGTACAGGTGGATTTACTTTTACATTAAAGGAATAGTACACCCAAAACATGATTAGCCTTCATTTTCTACTCACCCCCATGCTGAACAACACTCTGGA
>NW_015150785.1:74511-77327 GCF_000732505.1 Cyprinodon variegatus
GAATGACCTGCGGTAGCGCTCCTTCTTACAGACATGGTGTCTAAGTCTCTGACTGAAGGAGCTGCTCAGCTCCTCTACAGTCTGGTGCAGGAGGTGAGAGGTGTTGTCCATGATGGATGTGAGTTTGGACAGCATCCTCCTCTCAGCCACTGAAGGCCCCTTCAGTGACCCCTGTACTGAAGTCAGTGTAAAATCAGTCCTATATATTTTCGTTATTTGCTCAAGGATTGAACCTCTGCCGTTTCCCAGGATGCACTGCTTTGAGTGGTAACTAGGCGACTACCAGAGAGTAACCCAGATAAACTTATGGGACTGATCCAATCAGTTATCTGATCAACCAGTCGCCTGGAACGCTGGTTGATCAGAGCATCGCTTTGGACAGACACGCTGCAGAGGTTTCACCAGCAGCCTCCTCCCCACACCCCGCTCTCTCTTGTTGTGTCTGTGCAATTAAAGTTGATCTCATCCGCACATGATGCATGAATTATTGCATTTTAGTTTGTGCCTTCAAGTCGTTGCCCATAGGAAGACGTTACTTGGATATAACCTAACGAAATATCTTCAGAACGGCTCCAAATGACACTAAACTCATATGTGTGAGAAGAACCTGATGGAATAACGGAAAATCAAGGACCCATGTAATAAAAAAAACGGTGTTCCCCTTTAAACAGATTCCAGAAAAGAAAAAGTAAAGAAGGGCTGCTGGAAGAACGGGGAAAAACTTCCCAAAATAAATAAGTTCTTTCAAAAACCAAAGAGGGGGACGTGAACGTTGCTGCTGCAGTGAGGAAAAATTGCGACCAGGAGATGAATGGAGAGAGCGTGGGTGGGGAGGGGGGCTGTGAAGCTGAAGGTAGCCCGATTTACAGCAGAATATACTAAAGTATTTCCATGTCTAGTGAAGAATGATGGATACATAGATTTTACCCTCAGCACCACCAGCGTTAGAGCAAGAATATAGGTCAGAGAAACTATTCACATACAAACCAAATACCGCTACTAAACCCAACCAACGTATTGACACTAAATAAAATAGACTAAAACTGCCTGAACACCGAACTACAAATGGCTCCTATAGAAGTATAAAACTAGATTACAACCATATCTATGCAACTACTTTGTTGGTATATTTATATTATAGTATGAAATGCATGCATGAGTAGACAGATACATTTTTGTCTTTAGAATAAAGATAGAAATTTGTTTTTCATTCCTAAGGATGTATAAAAAAAACCTCCTGAGTTTATCATAATTAAAATCCATTTAAAGCACTGAAAACGCTGCAATGTTTGGCTTTTGGTTAAAAAGTGTAAGATTTCTGAAGAGCAGAAAATAACTGTTCTTTTTTAAACACAAAATCTGCAGGTCAGACGCTGATAAATATTTCTATTAATTTAAGGTATCAAGCTATAAAATGAGACAATTTCAGCCTTTAAACGTGTAAATATAACTTTTTAAGATGCAATAAAAGATGAGGAGGATTGTTTAAAAGAATAAATTATTAATTAATTTATCTTATTTGGTGCTGGATTTAAATTAATACCTCTATAAAGGGTTATAGTCCTTTAAATTAGGATTAAAAAAAACAGTTTTTCTTGCTTTCCGATTTAGGCTAACTTTATCGAGTTACTTTTATCATGTCTTACTTCATTTATCTTTTCTAAAATTTGAAAATGTAAAATTTCTATTTATAAGATGCATTATTTCTTGTTTTTTGTCCTAATATGGTTTTAGACTACAATGTGTTCTTCAGTTTATATCTGTATTCTGGTTATTGGGATTTATTGGCATTAAATGCAGAAGTTAATCACATTAAAGCCCTTTTTTAAAGTCACTTTATCAGTTGTGCTCTGACCCCTTTGCAAAGTATTTAACCCGTTTAATTCATATTGACCCTGTCTTGCAGGAGATACTTTGTTGACATGAGATCATTGAAAGAGCATTTCAAGACCAAAGTGCACAAGAAACGGTAGGTTTCCGGTCGACAGAGAAAACATCAGGAGAAGCATTTGGGGTTGTTGGAGCGAGGTCTCTCACCTGTCGCTATGTCTGCAGGTTAAAGCAGCTCAGAGAGGAGCCGTACACACAGGCTGAGGCAGAGCGGGCTGCAGGAATGGGCTCCTACATCCCTCCAAAAACCATTGAGGTGAAGACGCAGCCTGTGGAGGAGGAAATGGACTGAAAGCTGTTTAGTTAATGCATAGACTCTTAATAACAGAAGCCTGGACGGTGGCGTCTGCTGCTGTTATTCAGTTACGTCACAAAGCCAGGTGCATTGATGAATGCATTTTTGTGACGCTCTATGTTTTACAATGTTTAGTCATGTAAACATGTGCATGACTGAACGATAATAATATTAAACCTCATAATGGTTCATGTTTGTAGCGGATTCTCAGGTGGGATTGTTCTGCAGGTGGATGTGAGGGGGAGTCAGCATTTCTATGCACTGCTGCCAAGTTCTGAAATGTATCCAGCATAATATTATTTTCCATTGCAATTGCAACCAAGCAATGGGTTTTGTAAATGGAAATGTGTTTAAAAATATTCAATCCAGAAATAAAACTTCATCAAAAAATGTTTTGGAGTAACTTTACTGTCCACTCAGAATTTATTGCTTAACCTCTTACACCCTAAGGGGCTATAAATAAATTTCTGCCTGACAAAAACACACAAAAGTAAATCACTTATAGCCTCACAGCTATTAGAAGCTATTAGAAGAAACTTTTGGTACGTCTGTAAAGGTAAGATGTCATAGAATGGTTTTCTGGTGTCAGCACCATTGTAGCTTTGACCCTGCCTGAAATATTAGGGACAAA
>NW_015150785.1:78977-82186 GCF_000732505.1 Cyprinodon variegatus
GCATATCGGCCAAAATCCCAATATCGTGCATCCCTATTTCTTTTCTTTATTGTATCTACAAATAATCCTAATTCCTAATGGAAGTGCTTCTCACAGGGATTTTTATGGAATTATTATTGCCATACATTTGATGATTAAGAATAAGATAAGAGATCCTACAAATGTGTGGAAGTATTTAGTAATAAAAGCATAGAAATGCCCTTTTTATATAACCTCCCCGTCCTGCAGTGAAATTATTGAGGCAGAGTTGTGATTTATTGTCCTTCAGTGGTAAAATTCAGGTAAAACAAAAGTACAACGAAAGAAAAAGTGCTGTACAATTAAAAAAATATACTCCGATTCTACAAAATGTGCAGCTGAGTAAAAAAACTTTAGAAATATACAAATGTAGCTGTAGCCGTTCTTTGGCTACAGTGGCGGAAAAATCAAGAACATACTGTTGGTGGGGCGATGAGGTGCTGGGAGGAAGGATCTATGATTACACTCCTTTGAGTGAAGGATTCAGAATTTCTAAAATTACTGAAATTTAAATGATTAACTTTATTCCTCAAGATATGTTTCAAATTTCTTTTTTAAAATGGTATAAATTAGCCGCTTCAGGACCATAAGGATTCCTAAAACTGAAACTTTTTTCAACTGATAACCACAAATCTCAATATCTTACTGTGATTTTATTTAATTGACCCACACAACGTTTTACCTTTTGTGAGATAAAAGGTTTTCTGTTTTAGTGGGAAAAAGGTATTCAACTGGGTATTCCATTTAAATAAAAAATGTTATAATGTCCAGCCCTGCTCTGCCTAGACAGTTTTCTCACTTATTTAAACCCTAAATTAAGGCTGTGAAGGTTTCCATAACCGTTTCCTAATCGATTACAGTTGGAAACGTCGCATGGAGCCTCGGCGGAAGTTCAACTGAAGAAACTGCTCTCCTACCTCCACCTACGACTCAGCCAATCAGCTTTGAACCACACCTCAACGAAAGCCAATCGGCATCCAAAGTTCATCTTAAAAGGCCTCCGATACGCACCTGGCGGCGGATGACCTTCGTAGCTAAAGCTTCATCAGAGCGTCATTCCTCCCGGACTCTTACTGCGTTCCCTGTCTCATCTTAACCGCAGAAGCCCGCCATGTTGAGCCTGGTTCTGCCAGAGGTTTCTTCTAAATGGGGAGTTTTTCCTCTCCACTGTCGCTTCATGCTTGCTCATCATGGTCAGGTTCTTTCAACCTGTGTACTCCACCACCAGTTTCATGCCTCGGTGCAAACAGCCCTATTCTTTGCTCCTGTTGATGCATATCTATCAAAATGAAGCGCTATGTTTCCTGCCGAGGTCTGAGCGCCAAAGACAAAGTAATTTTATTAATAAATTTCTCCTTATTGTCTTTTCTCTTCATGCGAGTTTTTCAGATTGAAATATTGTTATGAGAAATAGTCTAGCTTGTTATGAGAACTATTTTTTTTTTATCCCAAAAACTCCCTGATAGGATAAACAGCTTCTCTCCATTAGACACCTCGTAGCACTGAGGCCTGAATGAATGAAAATCAGCACTCATAAATCTATATTTATGTAAAACCTCAATCTGAGGAGTTTATTGTTAATAGTGCTCAAAGCAGACAGTTTTCAATTATAAAAAATCACACTCACATTTTATTTTTATGCCATATTTGTGGAGGATTTGACAAGCGCCTTGGCTGTGGTATTATTCTCAAACGTTTATTTCTGCAGGATCATAAAGGAATGTGTACCTCTGCTGAACTGTGGACAAATAGTTTAAAGAATAACATCAGTTCTCTTTCTGGCACCAAAACGTGTAATTGAAGCTTTGATGCATTCTTTGGATGACCAATAAGACCCTGCCCCTTTAAATATGGGTCCTATGCCAGCTTTGCAAGTTAGACATATTTTAGGTCAATATAAAGATAACTTCCGGTTTATTTTCAAAGCAAAACAGAAGATCAGATAATCTGGTTCTGTTTATTCTCTGTGTGTATCTCATTATTTGGCATTTAAACTATAGACCAAGACATTTTGTCTGTTGTCTTGTGACGAGGCGCTTCTTTGGCAGCATTTTGTTTTCAAGATCGACTTATTTTAGGATTATTCTGTCAGCTTTTCTTGTTACTTTCTCCACAAAATTTAACTCTACTTCTGTCCTCTGGTTGTTTCTGCAGAATTTGAGTTCTTGATGAAGCTGTTATTTGATGTCCTTTACATTATTAAAAGCTCTTTGCCTCACAAAGTCTAAAAACACACCTGCTGCTGCTTGCTGCCGTTCTGGGTGAGCTCTGCACTGGTGGTAACCCAATGTTTTCTATTTCTACAGCAGCTTAATTTATCTTTTTAAGGCCATCATGGATCACTAAATTGTGAAGCTGTTTGTGAGGCTCTTCTCTTTTCATGCATGTTGATTTAGGATTCTTAGGTATGTTTGGTAAAATAAAGACAATACAAGTATTTCTTAATAGAATGTAATAAAGTAAAATAGTCTTAATTCTCCCACAGTGGAAAATTTCAGGTGTGTTTGTGGCAAAAGGAAATCCGCTCTAACTTTATTTGTGGAGCACTTCAGAAAAGAGCAGCAGAACAAAGATTTGAATTGACAAGACAGACATTTTGAACTGAAAAACTTGGAAACAAAGTCCAGTGGATTGTTTGTAAAAAAAATTTTTGGAATGACTTTGACCTGGTGAGAATTTTTACCAGCAGCAGAAAAAAATGCTGACAGAGCATCAAACACAGCTCACATATGGAAAAAATGCAATTGAAGGCATGAGAATGTTTTCATGAATCAAGGCAAACAGACATGTTGGTCACACCCAACACATTTTATTCACTTTCCAGTTCACCAGATCATCCAGTCAGATTGATTCAAAGTTTTCTATTTAACGAAAACCAGCTGATTGCATCGACTCATTGACTCTTCAGCAATCCCTCATACTAAACATGCTTGTAGCGACAGTGGAGAGGAAAAACTCCCTTTGAACAGTAAGAAACCTCCAGCAGAACCAGGCTCAGTGTGAGCGGCCATCTGCTGAGGCCCACTGGGGTTCAAGGAGACAGAAGCAGACATAGAAAAAGAAGCATAGATACAAAGCCAGGCTGAAACTCTTCAAAAAGTTCATTATGGTGGAAGTGATCGCACACTTGTTTGGCAACTACTTTCTCAATAATTTTAGATCAGAAAGGAAGAGTGGATATAGGTCTATAA
>NW_015150785.1:82364-83731 GCF_000732505.1 Cyprinodon variegatus
TTGTATATATATAAAATATATATATATATAATATAAATAATATATATATTGTATATATATATATATATATATATATATATATTGTATATATATTGTATATATATATATAAACCAAACTGTTTGTAAATCCGTCAAGAATTCAATGAGATAAGAGTATTTGTGTTAGTGCTGATCACTCACCTTACATTAAGTACCATAGAGCACTCCAGAAAGCCTGCCTGTGGTAAGATGGCCGCCCGGTGATGCCGTTTGAGACTCCGCCGTAAGACATCTAGCCTTTATTATGGATATCTATGACCGCATCCATATGCTTCCAGTGTGGATGTGGGAAATAAGAGGCAACTAACACCAAGAAGAGGCTGGAAAGAGGCGCAGACTGTTCCGCTTTTTATCGGCTCTGCCTGCTGAGGCTTCAGGAGCTCCTCAGGCTGCAATGCGCTCCTGAAGCGGAGGAGGAGGAGGAGGAGGAGGCGATGATGGCCGCAGATGTGGATAAAACAGTCCCGGAGAGAGAGCGGAGGAACGGGCTGAGGAGCCCAGGATCCGGATCCTGGTTCCGGAGAGGTTTGTGGCTCCTGCTGGTGGTCTGCGGGGCCCCCCTCGCTGCCTTTGGGATAAAGTTCTACCGGGACTCCGAGCTCCTCAAACGCCACGTAAGATCCAGTAAAAAGAGATCAAAATGTTGCCTTTAATGACCTGATTTTATTCTCTGATTTCTTCACATATCCGCTGTTTCTCAGACTGTGAGCAGATCTCAGAGCTCCAGCAGCATTTTTCTCTGTGGTTTTATTGGGTGGGAGGGTCTGCCTGCCAGCTGCTGGAACACATCTAGACTTAAAGTCTACAGTGCTTTGGTTTTCCAAGCTGTTCTTGGACCCCCACCCCCCCTCCAGTCCCTCCATTGTACAGCTGCTGGCAGGCACGCATCTGCCTGAGCTTCATCCAGGAGGAGAGAAGCTCCATCTGCCCTCCTGGATACCAAAGCAGGCCGGAACCAGGATGTTTGAAATACCGAGGAAAATATTGGGATAAATCACGTGACAAAAAACATCCTAATATGGCGACTTTTTAACATGTATTTGGAAACGTGAGTAAAGATAGTTAAACCACAAGCCCGCCATGGAGGTGAACATTAAGATGTTTATCACAACATTTCCAAAACTCACAAAAGTATTTTAGGAGTGAGTGAGTGATTATGAGTGAAGGAGTGAGTATGAGTGAGTGGGTGAATGGGTAAGTGAGTGAGTGAGTGAGTGAGTGAGTGAGTGAGTGAGTGAGTGAGTGAGTGAGTGAGTGAGTGAGTGAGTGAGTGAAGGAGGGAGTGAGTATGAGTGAGTGAAGGAGTGAGTGAGTGTGTGAGTATGAGT
>NW_015150785.1:86247-88553 GCF_000732505.1 Cyprinodon variegatus
TTATTATTATCATCATTATACAACATTATTATTGTTGTTATTAATATTAAATTATTATTCATTAATACTATTATTGTCAACAATTTTTATCATATATTTTGAAATTTCAATTAATTGAGATTTTTTAAATCAATCTCAATTAAAAAAGCTATAAAAATAATAATAAAAAAAAACAAAACGGAAGAATACCGAGGACATGAGCTCTGTGTTCTCAATGCTGGTTATGGGGCTGATCTAAAGCCTTTATTTTTTAACCCACACCCATGAGTTGAACATGCAATCATTTATGCTCTGGAGTATTTGTGTTTCAGTTGATGTCATGACTTCATGACCTCGTTTGTGCTGCAGCTTTAAAAACTTAACAGTAAAGCTCTGTTTGTTCTCAGGAAGAGGGCGTTCGGAGTTTGGGTGCCGACGGCCTGTTTCTCTTCTCCTCCTTGGACACAGACCATGACCTCTATCTGAGTCCGGAGGAGTTCAAACCCATTGCAGAGAAGCTCACAGGTGCATCATTTTAGCTTTTACTCTTTCTGTTTTCATTGCATATTCAGTATTTTTTGCTCATTTATTTTCAAACTGGATTCACTGCCATTGCCAAGCAGAAAAGTCACATTGGAAGCCCTTAAACGGCAAAATATCTAGATTATGTTGTGCAGATTAAGGCTGGTGAATGTGAATGAAAGGATTATATATATATATATATATATATATATATATATATATATATATATATATATATATATATATATAAAAGCTACTTTTTAAAGGTATGGTAACAGTGGTTTCCTTGCAGGGCTCATCCCGCCGGTGGATTTGGAGGAGGATGTGATTGACGACCCAAATGGAGAAGCTTTGATCTTGGAGGCCAAAATGCAGCCTCTTTTACTGGACTCCATGACTAAAAGCAAGGATGGTTTTCTTGGAGTAAGATAATGATGATTACACTCTGCTGCTAAAAGCGCCCAAATATCCAGAACCAGCAGATGATTTGTATTAAACCAGCATTGTTGTATTTTATTTCTGAAGGTTTCCCACAGCTCCCTGAGTGGTCTGCGCTCCTGGACGGCTCCTGCGACGCCCTCCTCTTCGTTCCCCGCAGGCCAGTTCAGAGTGTTCCTGCCCCCAAAGGGTAAAGTGGAAGCGGGAGACACCTGGTGGGTGATTCCCAGCGAGCTCAACATCTTCACCGGTTACTTACCCAACAACCGTTACTATCCTCCCACCCCGAAAGGCAAAGAGGTGCACCGTCACTCCTGCTCAGGTTGTTTGAGCTTAAACTGAACGCATCATGTACTGTAAGCCCCTCTGCTCCCAATTCAGGTTCTGATTCACTCCCTGCTGAGCATGTTCCACCCTCGGCCCTTCATCAAGTCCCGCTTTGCACCACAGGGCACGGTCGCCTGCATACGGGCCAGCAGTGACTTTTATTATGACATCATCTTCAGGTAAGGAAGCCGCCTGTAGGAAGCTTGGTTCACTCAGATTTTTTAAAATTTTCTCTTTGTAGATCTTCTGTGTGGAATATATAGAGGGTATTGATTATATTGGTTGTTTTAGCCGACAGCCACCGCTAATGTACCACTGGAACGCAGCAGTAGGTCCATCACAGAAATCAGGTTTCAATGAAAGTCGCAGCTGAAATCCGTTCCTGCAAAGAAAAACTGCTGGAAATGCAGATAAACACTTCAGATTCGACTCTTTCTAATGGTTTTCTAATCAAATTTGTCATTGATCAATGGGCATCCAGCTGGAACTGCATGAAAAAAATATCAACTGCACTTTTAACACGTACCATAAAAGTTAAAACAATCCGCTGGACTTTGTTTTCAACTTTGAAGACGTTTCTCTTCCCATCCAGGAAGCTTTTTCAATTCGAAATGTCAGAATTAGCGTTTAATTCGAAGCTTTATACAGTAGCCCATCAAAGCCTTGTTTTTGCTTATAAAACATGCAGATTGAAACGGACGAACGGATCCGACCCTTTGCAGGGTTCCCGCAGGTCCTTAAAAAGCCTTAAAAGGCATTGAATTCTTCAAAATAACACTAAGGCCTTAATTGGTATTAAAATGTCTTAAATCAGTCTTTGGTATGTCTTAATTTTTTAATGTTTTATTTGAAAAAAATAACGGCTCTCCATTATTGGTTCTGTCCCGATAGCGGAACCAATAAAGCGTTGTTGCTGCCGGGACATTTGGGAGATGCACCATTAACTTTTTGTCTGGAAAATCTGAGCAAGTGTAAATGTAACCAAAATTGTCTCCAGCCAAGAGTTTTCTCCATGGCTAAAACCAGGGAACATACATGAG
>NW_015150785.1:89568-91259 GCF_000732505.1 Cyprinodon variegatus
GCCTTAATTGGCATTAAATTCATTAAATGTGATTATCATGGCATTTAAAATGGTGTATATCAGACATATCAGATTTAAATGGTTCCACGTTTTTGCATGGTTGTTCCTGGATGATCCTAAAGCCACAGAAAAAGCTAGAGAAAGGGAAAATGCTAATTTTAACATAAGTGGCTGGAAAAGGAGAAATTCGGGACATGGCTGCAGCCTGTCGATGGTAAAGATTATGATATGTATATATATATATATATATATATATAGGTAATTATTGATGGCATAAAAATGATTTCTAAAAGCATTATAATAGCATTAAAAAGCATTAAATTAGAGTTCCTCCTTCCTGTATAAACCCTGTTAAAGATCTGATAAAGTTTATTGTTTTTTTTAATCTAATAACTTCCCTCGGTAAAAACTCGGCCTCTTGTTTTCCAGGATTCACGCAGAGTTCCAGCTGAACGACGTTCCAAACTTTCCCTTCTGGTTTACTCCGGGTCAGTTCACTGGTAACATCGTCCTGTCTAAAGATGCTTCCCACGTCCGCCACTTCCACCTCTACGTTCCCAGTAACAGGTAAAATGCTGCTTCTTCCGTTTCGTTCTTTCCCCTCTGTGATGCTGACGTCGTATTGTGACCTGTCCCGCCGCGCCGCAGGTCGCTAAATGTGGACATGGAGTGGCTCTATGGAGCCAGCGAGAGCAGCAACATGGAGGTGGACATTGGATACCTGCCACAGGTAGGAATAAACCTTTGCTTTCATCCTGTTTTCACTTCATTTTCTGCTCTTCTGTAGATTAAGGTTTTTCATTTCTTAAGACTTTTTTAAATTCAATTTATGTCATTTTTTTTTGTGGTTTTTAGGCCTCAAACAGGCAACACAAGGTTCAGTGTTTTTGTGCCAAAATTAAATGGCACATATATCATGCAAAATCAACTTTTTAAGCTTATAACTATGCTGTAAAGCTTCGTTCATCTAAGTCATAACCAGAGTGGTATTTTGCTTAATCCAGGCATGTTTTTAAAAACCTGTCCTGGTAAATCAAGGTAAAGCTGTCATTACCGTTGTTGCAGTCAAGCACCTAGCCTGACCGCGCCACGCCTTCTCAGTTAAACACACGCCCACTTTCTCTGATGGGCGAGGGGTGATGTGAGGCTGAGCATCGCTGTTTCGGCTCAAAGTTAAGATAAAGTGTCTCCTTTATCTCCTAATCTGCACAGTGACGGCAACTGTTTCCAGTTAAGGTCTGAGAACACCAGACACATTTTAGCATTTGATCCGATGGTAAAATAAGCTGTGCAAACACACCTGAGCCGTGTTCACCTAAAGGGAACACATTAATTAGAGGCAATGCCTATAACATGTCAATCAAAACAAGAAAATTAGTAATATAGTCTTTAGTTTTATGTCACTGAGACTATTGTGCTATTATCTGATCAAATGCAGGTCAAAAAGACCCTCAGCAGACTCCAGATGGCTCAGAATGGGGCAGAAAGACTTGCTCTGGGATTTACATTTGGAACCCATGTTTCTGTTTTGCATCAGAGAATTTTGAGGATGGAAGTCAAAAATAGATTGGGTTGTTCTTCTTTGGTTTCTCCTCATAAAACCTGGACCTCAGCCTGTTCTCTAAACTAGAGCCTACTTACAGCAGACACAGGCTTAAAGAAATAGTACACCCAAAACATGATTAGCCTTC
>NW_015150785.1:91990-99349 GCF_000732505.1 Cyprinodon variegatus
TGTTTTACATTAAATCTAAAGAAATCTATAATTAATTAGGAAATTCTGTTTGTTTGATTAGGGAGAGCATAGTGTTTGTTTTTGCTTTTATTTTCTTTATTTTAACTGTGTTTTCTAATAATGTCGTTTCTACTGTCAGTTTTGTTGTATGTACAGATTGTGATGATTTTTTAATTCTTTTTTGAAAATGGATCCCAGGAAGAGTAGTCTCTATCGTCGTCGAGACTAATGGGAATCCTTAAATAAATAAATGTGGAGACAATGCAGCCCCTCCAGCTCTTTTTATTAGTGTGACTCTTGCACCCATAGTAACGTGATTTCAAATAGATTGAATTCTGAAGCTGCTCTAACTTTTTGCCTTTTCTTTCTATCAGATCTGAGCATAAATGTGACTTTAAAGCTGAATGCAGGGATTTTTCACAGCGCACTTCTATGTGGAATGATTGTAAAAAAGCTCTTGTGTCTGTAGTTGGAACTGCGGTCCACGGCGCCCTCCACTCCCTCTGTTATCGTGGACGAGACAGGAAACGTCCTCGACAGTCGGGACGGAAGCAATGACCAGATCCAGTTTGTCTTTGAGGAAATTCACTGGACCTCAGAGATCAGTCAGGAGGAAGCTGTCCGCCGCCTGGAGGTCACCCTCTACCCGTTCAAGAAGGTCAGCATCCATGAGAGGCGTCGGATGGGCAGAGGAGGACGGCTGTAGCTTGTTGTTGACATGGTGCGTCTTTGCAGGTGTCCTACTTGCCTTTTGCTGAGGCTTTTGAGCGAGCCGCAGCGGAGAAGAAGCTGGTGCATTCCATTCTGCTCTGGGGAGCTTTGGACGATCAGTCCTGCTGAGGTGAGCTAGTGAACCAGGGGCCTCATTTTCCAGGACTGGATCCTTTGAGCACCTAAATGTGTCGGCTGGTTGAGTCGTTCTTCGACGCCTCGCATCAACAACCGCACTGGAACTTCTCTAATAACTGGCATTAGCTACGTTTCCATTAATCATCAAATTGCGCAAATTGTAATTACGAAAAATACATTTGCTAAATGGAAACGGTGCAGTTTGAACGAGTAATGTGATCACCGGCTGGACTTAAATGCTTCGTAAAAAGATGAGGACCAGAGTTAGCTGGCGGCTGATGGCGCAGCGCTTTGGGATTCATAAGAACACCAAGTATTTTTTACATCTAATTTCCGATGAAGAGCGTGACGAGTGTGTGCAGCCATGTTGTTTTCAGAATTATGGTGTGAACAAATTTATTCACATGAAATCTCAATTTTGTTTATTATTTAAAAGAAAAACTGCAATTGCAAAATTGTGAAATGAGCAGCTTATCAACATAGTTTTGAGCACATTTGTAATGGAAGCTAAGGCAACCACTGCTTTAAATCCCAGTGAAGGAGTCGTATTCCCGTCTTCTTCAGGATTTTTTTATGTTACATCTTGCTGATTCAGACAGCGTTTGCCCGATGTCCCAGAATCTCCTAAAACGCTGGCATATGCTGAACTTTCTATGTATTTTTATTTTTATTTTTGGGTGTATACTTAGCGTATTCATAACGAGTCCAGAGCGTATGTCCAACCGCAGCCTAACTTGTGCATAACGCACAGCAGCGTAATGCCCATGAAATGTCACAAGCCAGAGTCCTGAGGGGAGCGGCGATGTCCCGAGAAGCGCCCGGCCGGCATAAAAATATGTCTTTGATCGCGGTTTACCGCCTAGGGAAGAGGATTTGGGCCACTGAGAAAAAAAAAGTTAACTAATTTTTTTATTTTATTTCAGTATAGTATGGGAAAAAGTCAGAATTCTGACTTTTTTCTCAAAATTCTGACTTTTTTCTCAGAATTCAGTCAGAATTCTGACTTTTTTTATTATCAGAATTCAGTCAGAATTCTGAGATTAAAGTCAGAATTCTGACTTTTTTCTCAGAATTCTGAGATTAAAGTCAGAATTCTGACTTTTTTCTCAGAATTCTGACTTTTTCTCAGAATTCTGACTTTTTCTCAGAATTCTGACTTTAATCTCAGAATTCTGACTTTTTTATTGTCAGAATTCAGTCAGAATTCTGAGAAAAAAAGTCAGAATTCTGACTTTTTTCCCATGTTAAACTGAAATTAAATTTAAAAATCAGTTAACTTTTTTTTTTTTTCCAGTGGCCCTAATCCTCTTCCGTAACCGCCTGCCACAAAAAAAGAATGAAAAGAAACAAGGTTTGCAGTCACAGCAGATTCAGCATCATGTCTGCTGAACATGTGCAATCCCTCGCCCTAAGCATGCTTAGGGCGAGGGATTGCATTCAAGTCAAAGAGTCGATGCAATCGACTGGTTTTCCTTAGATAGAAAACTGATCTGGTGAACTGTAAAGTGCTTTTAGATGACGTGCTGTAAATTGGCGCAACATAAATAAACTGAATTGAATTAAACGCAGGGAGGATCCTTCACACTCACCTTCTCGCTGACCCCATGATGGGGATGACGTCTGGAGGAGAACTGGCGTTTCCTCCTGTAAACCCCCTTTATACCAAAACGCTGCCAATACGCCATTATACAGTAGCTGGAAGGTAGAAACACTAAGGCCTTAATTGGTATTAAAATGTCTTAAATCAGTCTTTCCTAGGTCTTAATTTTTAAAGCATCCTAAATAGGATAATTTTTATTATGATTTATATTTGTAATCTAAATAAAACATTAAAATTGGAATTTTTTTTTTTTTAAATATAAAATAAATAACTGCTCGCCATTATTGTTTCCGTCCCGATAGCGGAACCAATAAAGCGTTGTTGCGGCCGGGACATTTGGGAGATGCACCATTAACTTTTTGTCTGCAAAATCTGAGCAAGTGTAAATGGAACCAAAATTGTCTCCAGCCAAGAGTTTTCTCCATGGCTAAAACCAGGGAACATACATGAGGCTCAGTGGATTTATGCAAGAAGTCATTCAAGCTCAGAACGATGGGAATTAAGGCAGTGGAGTCGCACATGCGAAGCACGAAACACAAAGCGTCAAAATGGAGTTAGAGAGAAACAGCCGGTATTTCTCAGTTTAGTTCCACCCTTGTCTCTGCAACGCCTCCACTTATCACCAAATCAAACATACTAAGAAAACCATACAAAGAAAAATAGCTGCTAAAAAGACTTAGCACTGATTATGTTGGGCCTTTAAAACTGATTAGTTTTGTTCCCTGCTAAAACAAAGTTTGTGAATTCAGTTAAATAATTGTTCAAATATATCTGTCATTTGTGTGTTTTTAGCTTTCTTCCTGTATGGGAAGCTTTTCAACATTTGAAACATTAGTGCAGTGGTTTATGTTAAAATAAACCTTTGGGTTAAGTTGTTGCAAGCAGGTTTTTCTTGTGTTTCTTGTGAATCTGGTCTTCAATTTTTATTTCAAGTGGCATTAAAAAGTCTTAAAAAGTCTTGAATTTAACTTGCCTTATGCTGAAGGAACCCTGCATCAAACACATTGATATGCGTTGGAGATAAGTTCTTAATAAGTTCTGGATAAGCTAGACGCCGCGACTTATGAGTAACTTAAACTTAATGTATGTCAATGATCAGATAACTTACCCATAACTTATCCACCTAAATGATGGAAACACCGAGACTAAAGAAAAACATCTAGTTTTGGCTCTTTGATCTCAGCAGATCAGTTACGTATTTATTTTTATGTTTTGCTGCTCTTGAATCACCTGCAGGTTCGGGGCGGACTCTCCGGGAAACGGTCCTGGAAAGTTCGCCCGTTCTCACTCTGCTCAACCAGAGCTTCATCAGCAGCTGGTCTCTGGTCAAAGAGCTGGAGACCATGCAGGTAAGCGGCGCAGAGCAACTGGAAACCAGCGAAACCAGTAAACCGCTGTGCGGCAACACAACTGTTCTGTTTCTGTCTTAAAACCTGTTCCAGGCTGACGAGCGGAACGCTGCACTGAGGGAAAAGGCCCGCCTACATCTGGAGAAGTACAGCTTCCCTGTGGAGATGCTGGTGGCGCTGCCCAATGGAACAGTTGTAAATACAACTTTTAATAAACACAGTTTGAGCCATTTTAGGCCTTGTAGTTTACGGAAGAGGATTAGGGCCACTGGAAAAAAAAAAAAGGAAAAGTTAACTGATTTATTTTATTTTATTTCAGTATAGTATGGGAAAAAAGTCAGAATTCTGCCTTTAATCTCAGAATTCTGACTTTTATTATTGTCAGAATTCAGTCAGAATTCGGAGATTAAAGTCAGATTTCTGAGAAAAAAGTCAGAATTCTGACTTTTTGTTAAACTGAAACAAAATTTAAAAATCAGTTTACTTTTTTTTTTTTTCAGTGGCCCTAATCCTCTTCCGTAGTAGTTTTAGCAGACTTCCCTGAGTGTATTTATGTTTGAAATAATTGTACCGAGTAACGTCATCAGGAATCTTTCCTGCTGAGTGTTTGGCTGCATAGCTGAAGGGAAATGCCTCTCATCTGTGTCCCTCAGGTCCACCACATCAATGCTAACTACTTCCTGGACCAGACGGCGGTGAAACCAGAGGATGAAGGGGCCACCTTCAGCTTCTCTGGGGGGTTTGAGGACCCCTCTACGTCCACGTACATCAAATTCCTGAAGGAGGGGCTGGAGAAGGCCAAGGAAATCATGACTCAGTAAAATGTGTCACTCTGCTTGTAAAGGGGAACCTGTAAGGCGTTTAGAGAAGGTTTTTAGCCTCGTCTGCGGTGGAGAATCTGTCATTTTTCTTCTTTTGTCCTCGTTGCTCATATTTATTTCTACATTTTTTGTGGTTAAAAAAGACATTTTTCTACGGATGTCGGTATTATCGTTTGCTTGCTCAGTGAAAGAACAAAAACCTGTAAACCTGTGATGATATTTAAACCTCGCAGCTCCTTTTTAACAGCGGATATGCAGCACTGCAGAGTTTTTTATGGCTTTGCGTTTCTATCGGACTGCTGCGTCGGGGGTCGGGGGTTCTTGTTCCCCACAGCTGTGTTCTGTGCAGTTTGTGAAGACGTCACCTGAAAGCTTTCCAAGCGGGGGGGCGCCTGATGTTTCTGCCGACACAGCTGGGGGGGGGGCAAAGCCACCGGATTCACGAGGAAACCCAAACTATGGCACATAAAATGCAGATTTAGATTATTTTTAGATTAAACCTTGTTTGAATTGTTGTAGGGATTAGATATCAACGGGATCAGACCAAAGATAATTCATTTAGGTTTATTAGCTTAATGCTTCATATTTACATTTAAATTAGAAAGCCATTATACTGGCTCTACAGCCAGTGTTTTAGTCTCTGCACTTAGACAGGAAACTTTTCACCTCATTCCTCTTCCTCTTCTTCACGTCTGAGTAGAAAACAAGCTTTCCAGAAACTTCTGTTTCCTGCATAAAGCCTTTAGAGTAACAACACTGTTATTCTCTGACCTATTATTGCCATTTTTCCATAATAAACACAGTTTTTTTTCATACAAACAAGAATTCTTCTCCTTATTAATGATCAAAGATACAGTTTTGGTCAGAAGTCTTCATCCACTCTTCATCTGTATGGATGTGAAATGAGTTTTGGGCTTTTAGGGATGCAGTTGAACAGAAATTAAGTTATTTTATACCAGAAATGAAAAAAAAGATAACTTAGGGGTCTTCAACCTGCAGCTCTGGAGACACAAGTGGCTTTTTGGACCTTAGTAACATTTGTCAACATTATGAAGGTGTTTTTGCAGTAATAATTTAAGGAGTAGCTATTTTAGTGCTCGTAGAAAAGAGCTTTTTTAAGATCCATTTCAAAAGCTCCAGTAATGAAAATGTTTTAATCGCCTGAGATGTACACATTTAATCATTTTCTGTCTTTTTAAACCTAAAAAACAAGGCGACAATTTTCTAAATACTAAAAATTAAAGAAAATGTCACAAAGTTTGTTTTTATTTCAAAAACTCGCGCAGCTTTTAACTCTTTAAAGCCTGATCCAAGAATAAAACAAAACAGAAAATTACTTTTTTTTGGTTTAAAGTCCTTATTTGCCTTTTTAACAAAATATGTAAAAAGAAAAAACAGAAATAAATGTTTGATATTAATAATTTATTACTATGCGATAAGTCAAGATTATTTTTTGTGCAGTCTTCTGCCCTCTGTTATCAGGTATATCTGATTGTGTACAACAGGATTTTGAGCAAAGTTTTTACCATTAAATTATGCAAAAGGTGTCAGACGCAAAACATTTCAGAAACCGTATGTATCAAATATGATACATTTGGCATTACAGGGTTAATACCCAGAGCACAGGCAGAATGGGTCCTAAAGGTCACTGACCTTTGCTATAAAACAATGAACAAACTGCTGATTTTAGTCCCGGCTGTTGTCAAAGCGTCGTGTTAGCCTCCATACATCCCTAATATGACGTCTGTTTGGGATCAAAGCCCTGATGGAGCAAAGTTTCTGACCAATGATCCAATACAGCACTGCAGCTCAAGCCTGAAATAAACTGGAAGATGAGAATAAAATATGCTGAAATGAATTAAACATCATCCTGGACTAATGGTGGGCTGAGGAAGAAAGGAGGCCCTCCACCAAAATGGTCTCCTTTTAACCTGAAGTTTGCAGCGACTGCCTGAACAATTGAACCTCCTCACAGAAAAACCTTTTGGACAAACAGTTTTAAATAAACATTTTTCTAGGGGTTCTGTTCAGGCTAATAACAGAACCTCTACAGTTCTGTTATTGTAGAGGTTTAATAACAGAACTCTTATTAGCTTAAAGCTAATTACAATAAATATATATTCAAAAGCACGGTGATGGCAACATAATGCTGAGGGTCTCTTGCTGGTAGTGTTTCTGATTTGTCGCCTGCAGATATTGGGATAATTGAAAATTGAATTAAATTAAAATAGACAGAATTAACCCCAAACTGCTTTTTAAATTGATCAACTTCCAGGAAACAAAAAAAGCAAATCGATATAGATTAATCTGCAGAAACATTTATGGACTTTGTTTAAAATATACTTTAGTTGTAGGAAATCAAGCAGATTGTATGTATTAAGTGGTCAAATATCCTTCCAGAATAATGCTAAATGGATTAGCTTCTTTGCAGCTGGAATGAACACTCAGCCATATTAGTAGGGAGCCTAATCAAGTTCTGGTTTATAAAAGAAAAAAACATTCTGTTTGCTGTATATTACGGAGCCCCTCTGATGACATGGTCAAAAAAATGTTTTAATTGTGGCCACGAAGTAGTATTTCGTGGCCACGCAATAAGTTTAACGTGCGCATGAAATACTTATTAATAGTATTAATATCATTCCTGGACAACTGGGTAAGCAAATCGAGCGCGCCTTCTCTAAGGTCTAAGGCGCGCTCGATTTGCTTACCCAGTCGGTCTCCGCCATTCACGTGACATTTG
>NW_015150785.1:101794-103007 GCF_000732505.1 Cyprinodon variegatus
TTTTTTTGACCATGTCATCAGAGGGGCTCCGTAGATATTAACTCATTTTGAAAAAAGACGCTTCAAATGCATCATTAAAGGAACCCAAAGTAATATGAGCTCCATGCAGATGATGATGATGATGATGATGAGTGGGTTTCAACCTCTGACCAACCCAGCAGATCCATTTTACAACATTTCCATTTACGTTAAGCAGATTTCCATGAATGAATCCACAGGTAGAACCTTCAATCAGAGGTTAAACTACAGTTACAGCTGCAGAACAAAAACAGCCTTAATTTAGCTCCTTCTCCAGCGCCGCGATGTGATGATTAGCTGTGATGGAGAGCAGGATGGTACCTGTGAAGTCTATAAGATAATTACAGTCATGCATTAAAATGGCAGGGAGAGGATCATATTAGGATTTATTCATGTTAAACTATAAGATAATGGGAAGGTGCTAATTTAATTGGAGCAAAGAGCATCCTCAGAGTGGCAGCCAACCCCATTCAAAGAATGGATGGAAAGAATCCAGTCTAATAGTTCAGGTTGGTGAAGCCGAGTCGACCATCTAAACCCCCTCAGGGACAGAGTCCGCAGCACAGAGATCCCGTTTGATAATCTATGTGGATGTGATGGATAAGCAGCTTCGTCTCAATGATCAGCAATCTCCTCAGCTGAATGTCCACACCTCCAGCTCCATGATGCGGAAGTCGTCTGTTTCAGAGAGGGAGCAGTTGTTGAAGGTGTAGCACGGACTGCTGCGGCCCAAATACAGGTTCTCATCCACCCACAGGCCGAAGTGACCCCTGGGGAGAGAGGAGAGAGGCACAGAAGGCGGCTGGGTAGAGGGGGAATCTTTAAAAAAGAAAAAAAATTATAATATCAAGTTTGTATTTTACCTTCCGCCGCCTACGGCGAAGCAATCCAAGTCTCCTTTAATGAAAAACGAGTTCTCTCCTGTCCACCTGAAGCACTGACAGGAAAGAAACCAGCAGCTTCTCAGACTCAGGGATCACATTTCAACTTTCACTACAGCTGAGATTTTCCTGGGATTTTGAGCTTTACAGAAACTCAAAGTAAGGCATCGTTAGGAAGCAAAAAAAAGGGATGCATGGTTCTATGTTTTTTTTTAAATAAAAAATCTGAAAATTGCGGCAGGATGTTACACTGACCCACCCCTATCTTAAAGGAATAGTGCACCCAAAACATGATTAGCCTTCATTTTCTACTC
>NW_015150785.1:104292-107191 GCF_000732505.1 Cyprinodon variegatus
AAAGCACTTTGCATTGTCTTTGTACTAAATTGTGCTATACAGATAAATTTGCCTTGCCTTGCCTTGCCTTCTACCCAGTCTAAAGCCTGCTGCACCTTATGTAAGGTTATCTAATGGATTCTTCTGTTTTCTGCTCCATGCTTCTCTCAACATCTTTCCAGTCTCTGAAGAACAGCATCCCCACAGCACACTGCTGCCACCACCTTGCCTCGCCACACTACTTTAAGGCGTTTACATGACATATTAGTCTGGAAAGGAGGAGCCAGAACCCGATTCAGTCCGTGGAAACAGTTTAGAAACAACCAGATAAGTACAGATGTGATGCAGAAAACATCTTTAAAAAAAGACAATCTATTTTAACAGCCAGTTGTTGAAATTTTAAGAATATAAACAGCGTTTTTGGGACATAATCAAGAGCAGTAATGAAACATCTCTGTGTTTCAGCTGCAATCTTGAATGTTATGGTTGTAGAAAAGTGCTGTTGCATTATGGGCCCTCCTCCGTCTGTGATTGGTCCGGTCTGTTTTAGATCGGACAGCGTTGAGCTTTACTGACCACCTCCATGTTTGGTCATGGGAACGGTGTGTTCAGGCTGACGTTAACTACATCGTTTCGTTTTTCCACCACAGCATGCGTCTCACAAACAGCAAAAAGTTCGAGCTTGGTCTCATCCGACCAGAGCACGTTTTTATTTTTACGTTTGTTGCAATTTCTACATTCTAACGGTTTCTTTTTAGGAATGGTTTTACTTGCTTTTCTTCCACAAACACTAAGTGGTCTAGTCCCTCCTCTGACTATTTGCTCTCCTTTACCAGGCGGTCAGTTTAGATGCACCTTTATGTCTTGGTAGGTTTATTTTCTCCATGGTCAGACCATTACTCCTTAAGAAAATGCAACGCGTTGCATTTTCTTAAGGAGTCATATCGCAGAAAGTTCTGTGAATATACTTTATGTTTGAAGTTGAAGCAAATAAGATTAAGGCACGATTATTTTTGCAGATTAATGGGGGGAGCAGGTGGACGGACTGGGCTATTGGGCTGTGATACTGATGACTGTGCAATTGAAGTCATTTAATTGCAATTTAATTAACTTAAAGTTAACTTAAGTGCAATTAGAGGGAGAGGGAAATGAAAATACCCTTTTTCAGACAATTTACATGAATCAGTGTCATTTTTCTGTCTGTATATACCGACAGGTTTAATATTTGGAGGGTTTCTATTTATGTTAAGGTGAATTTAGTTAGTTTAGTTTGGAAATTGATGTTTGGTGTGGAAATGGATGTTAACTACTCTCTCTTGTGTGTATTTGGTTGATTCATTTATTTCTGTTTGTCAAATTGTCTGGAAAAATTCCTGTTTATTCATTCATTCATTCATTGATGTAAACTAATCTGCTCATGTTTCAAAAATGATTCCATGAAACATCATAGATGATAAAATGACTACAGTAAAATGCTGTTTTCTTTAACTCTGGAATATAATTAGTTTAGTTTATATCTAATAAGCATGGCAGATATTCTTAAGATGTTTTCCAGTTCTCCTACCTTAAAACGTGGATGCAACATGAAGAGGAAGGTTTCTCCCGTACCATAAAACTTCTCACTGGGTTTCAAAGGCTCGGAGAGGAAAGCCCCGAAAAGCTGATGGAAGATAAATTGTGACACAGATAAAGTAAAGTAGATTGAAATAAGCTGCAGGGTATTTTTCTAGTTTATATTAAAGCTTTTACCTCATCCAGTGCATCTTTAATCACAATCAGCACAGGGGAGTCAGTGTTGCCCAGTTTCCTGTATAGAGACTTGAGGCTGGCGCCGTGGCGGGACGTGCTGTACGCCAGCTGCCATGTGCGGCCCACCGTCCTGGGGGGAAGCTCCTGACTCAGCTGGAAGAAAAAGACACAGAAAGGAGGAATGATACAGAAAAAGGACAAAAATTATATAATCTTAAAACACAGAGATCAGCAAAGTATTTTGGTATTCCTTTAACACTTTTAGATTTATTCACTTTACAATAATAACATTTATTGTACTTTGTTGAGAGGCTATTCACCAGACTGACATATGGTGGAACATCTTAATTTATGGTTAAAACAAAACTTAAGATAAACCAGCTGTTCTTTTTTCATCTCGTTACAGGTGATGAAGCAGACTGAAAATGTTTTGTCATTGTCTCCTTTCAATCTCCTCTTTCTTTCATTTTTTCTTTTTTTTTCTTTTTTCTTCTTCTGTTTTTCTGCTCTACTTACATTGCAGTGTCCATATAAACTGTAAAACTCCCTGCATAATTATAATAAAGCAATTTATATACATGAAACAAGTGGAGCAGTATGGCGATTGCCGTACTGCTCCACTTGTGAAAGTAAAATCTGTTGGGCTCTTTTTGGCATCAAGACAATTATTCTTATTGCCTCATCGCCAAAAAAAATAATAAATAAACCAGCAAGTATATATTTCACTTTAGGGGAACAAGATGCGTTGGGTCGGTTGAAACACGTCGTTTTATGCTGAACTTGAAAAAAGTTTATACAAACTTTATTAGGACCAAACCAACATAAAAAAGTGTGTAACATTTAAAAGGTTGAATGCTTACGACCATTAGATAATGATATGAAGATAATGATCGATACTAATGAGGGTTGTTGTTTCCTAACTGCTGGTGCTGAATCACCAGACCGTAGTTCCGTAAAAATTCAAAAAATATCCACTGGACTTGGTTTTCAAGATTTGAAGACGTTTCTCCACCTCTCCAGGAAGCTTTCTCAATTCAAATGTCTGGATCCGCAGTGAGATTGAGTCTTTTTGACAAGGCCTTGTATCGCTTGGAAACATGCAATGGACAAAGGACATTCTTTTGAGGACCAGAATGTTCACATTCTGGATAAAGAAAATAGGTGGTTTGAG
>NW_015150785.1:107432-114073 GCF_000732505.1 Cyprinodon variegatus
CTCAAACCACCTATTTTCTTTATCCAGAATGTGAACATTCTGGTCCTCAAAAGAATGTCCTTTGTCCATTGCATGTTTCCAAGCGATACAAGGCCTTGTCAAAAAGACTCAATCTCACTGCGGATCCAGACATTTGAATTGAGAAAGCTTCCTGGAGAGGTGGAGAAACGTCTTCAAATCTTGAAAACCAAGTCCAGTGGATATTTTTTGAATAATATTTTGACTATGACCTGGATGACTGAGAACCTTCATCAGCACACCAGACCTTAGTTCCTTTATTCTAAGGCTTTACAGCAACAGCAGTTAACTATGTAAGTAATGTTTATTTAGACATAGAGGTCACAAAGTGCTTCACAAAATTACAAAACAAATATTGAAATACATTTAGGTCACAAAGACACGGTCATAAAACAACCCTTAATCTACTAGAATTAAACAAATAGGTTTTCAGTTCACTCTTAAAAACATCAATAGAATCAAGTAGGCGCAATTAAAACTATGTCGATTTTTATGTAGGGTTTGTGATAAAACAGAGTTAAATCTTTAAAAAGCCATCCTGCACTGCAAAAAGTAGAAATCTCAATAAGTTATTTTTTCTTAAAATAAGTGCGTTTTTCCTTGAATTGAGGAGGTAAGTAAGACACTTTGCCACTTTTTAAAATAAGAAAAAACAATTTTATCGTCTCATCTCAAGTAAATATTATTATAACTATCTTATTTTAAGAGTAAAAATACTCATTCCATTGGCAGATCATCTTATTTACCTGCTCAAATTAAGGGTAAATATACTTAATTTAAGAATTTTTTACTGATTTCTGGATTGTTTTTTGCAGTGTGGACATAAATAACATGGTAGATGTTTAACTAGCGCCACCTGGTGTTTAAAAAGGCACTAAATTATTAACTTTGTCCTCCAATCATTACAAACTAGAAGCTCTACTATCTCCGTTTGAGGTTTGGTGATTTATAAAATTTCATAGCCTAAAAGGAAATACCTGAACCTTCTGAATGGGTCAACAAAAATAAAGTGAAAACGTGAAAAGAAAATGTGAAAATGTAAATTTTAAAATGATTTCTAGAAACACTCGTTAGGATGTTTCTAAAGGTGTCAAATAAAAGCCAGACCTAGGATGGTCTATTCATGGATGGTCTAGGATTATTTGACACATGGTGGCGCTATAGTTTTTAAAAAAAAGCTTATTGAGCAGACTGAATAAAATAATGCAACCACTTTTAGCATTTACTTAATCATATTTAATTATTTTAACACTATTGTTTTATGTCCTACCCTGCTAACATGAAAAAATGCTGTTAAAGTCACTAAATAGGATTAAGTAAATGCATTATTTTTTTTAGTGCATGTAGGGTTAAATAAATAAAAAAAAAAACTAATGGAAGATGTATTAGTTAACAGATTATGCTGCAAACATCCCTGTTTTTTGGTCTACGATTGTTTCCCGTAGAAGCCGCCTGGTCTGACGCCTCAGAGACGTTACGGTCGTTATCCTAAATGCTTTCTGCTAAAAATAAATAAGACTCTGGTTCAAAGTTAGGCTTAAAAACACATTTACAGTCCAGGGAGAACACATTTAGTCTCATTTCTTGGAAGTTTACAAAATAGCATTTGAATCGTTTAAGTAAATCAGGTCAATTTTTTTTATTTGCAGTAAAGGTCCTGATTTATATGCAAAACAAATCCTCTTTCAGATTTTAATTTTTAAGGTAAGAGACTAAAGGATTTAATTAAAAGAAAAAAAAAATCCTAGATTTTGGGCTACAGTAGAAATAATTAAGTGAATTAAAAGAAACTCCTGATCAAATAAAACCCTTTAACAAAACATCAGCTATTCGTCTCAGTTCCTTTTCACAGGTTAAGCTGATGAACTTTATATTAAATGTGAGCAGAGTGAAGCGCTTGAAATGGCGGAGAGTCGCTCACCTCTCTGACATGTGAAGCTTCCAGAATTTGGCTGTTTTCCACAACGTTAATGATCCCTTCAGGTTCCTTGTCAATCACCACGCTTGATTTCTCTTTATTCTCCTCCATCAAAACCATCTACAAAGATAAAGATCCTTTATTAAAAAAGCTAAATCAGTTCCTTGTTATTCCATCAGTCAACATCTTGATCCCCAGGTATAAAAATCCACCTGAAGACTCAGCTGTTCTCTGTTTTCCTGAACACACTGACCTCCCAGTCGTCCCCTGAGCCACGGAGTGTCTGCAGCGTCTCTTCATCCTCTTCTTCCTCCTCTTCTTCCTCCTCTCCTTTATCCTCGACTAGAACAAACTCCTCTTCGTCGTGGTCTGCCTCCCCCTCCTCCTCCCCCTCCAATAGACACAGGTCAGGCCGCCAAAGCTTCAGGTAGGAGCGCAGCTCGTCGGATCTGCAGGACGAGTCGGGATTACTGAGATGGTAAACAACAGCTGCAGCTGCACCAACACTGCTGCGTGGAAACTGACAGGCTTTTGTTCAGACAGGATTTATTGTCAGGTGTCTTCTTCCTGCCTTTTTTTTAAAAATCATTTCTTTTATTTGAAGGCTTTTAGAGCACGGAGAAAAAAAAAATCAAATCTGCAGGTTAAAACGTCACTTGTTAACGCGCACCAATGCTAAGTTTAAATTGGTTCCAACAATCATTCATTCACTTCAGTGCAAAGAGCCAAACGACCAAACACGCCCACCTGAGGGCAGCCAGGAGGACCAATCAACATTAAAGTCATCGTTTCTGGACTTGGAATAAAAACTGAGGAGAACCTAAACAGGTAGAACATACTGACACCATCTAGAAAGAACCCAGGCCAGGATTTTAACCCGAAACCCTCTTTTTCTTTTCCTTCCGGGGAATGGCAGCCTGAGTTTGAGCCCCACAGACTGCCACTCTGGGTCCCTGAGCAAGACCCTTAACCCCACACTGCTCCCCAGGCGCCTCACGATGGCAGCCCACTGCTCCCAAAGGGGGATGGGTACATTTCTCCAATGTTTATTCAATAAAGTTCAGTTATTATTTCAGCAAGGCACAGTGCAACCTGGAATTCAGTCCAACCAGTGGAGCTTATCAAGCAGACGAGATCCAAGCTGCTTTAACCACCATCTTCAGCTTCTCTGTCTGCTTTCTGGCCCCAGGGGGCCGCAAGGATCACATGAGGCACCTTTGAGCCTCATCAAATAATAGAAGCAGCGAGCCTTAAAGGAATAGTACACCCAAAACATGATTAGCCTACATTTTCTACTCACCCCCATGCTGAACAACACTCTGGAGTACTTTTTTGATATCTCAAATGCATCTGGAGATCTGGGAGGCTTCTTGCTGTCTGCTGACATTCAAATAATGGAGGTCTATGGTGCCCGAGGCAGAAAGGTCCATAAAAGTCCACAAAAAACGTGTCAATATTCCTCCATACTGCTCGTCCAATGTATTCCAAGTGTCCTGAGTGGGTAGCGTCCAGAATTTACTCGAAACGAAGTCATTTAGAATGTTTTTAGAGCATAAACAGTAGTGTATAGGATTTCCTAAAAGCGCGTTCACGAGTCTACGGAAACCGCGGCAGACCAAACCAGATGAAAGTGCGCATTCAGCGTCTGCTCTGCCGATAATGCAAGCGTAGAAGAAGAAATGTGCTGTTTACCTGTGCAAAGAAAGAAACAACGAAAGAAAAATGTCTGAGGACTTCAGTGTTGAGGAAGAGCATGAGTTCTTTGCCGAGCTGAATGCGCACTTTCGTCTGGTTTGGTCTGCCGGTTTCCGTAGAGTCGTGAACGCGCTTTTAGGAAATCCTATACACTACTGTTTATGCTCTAAAAACATTCTAAATGACTTCGTTTCGAGTAAATTCTGGATGCTACCCACTCAGGACACTTGGAATACATTGGACGAGCAGTATGGAGGAATATTGACACGTTTTTTGTGGACTTTTATGGACCTTTCTGCCTCGGGCGCCATAGACCTCCATTATTTGAATGTCAGCAGACAGCAAGAAGCCTCCCAGATCTCCAGATGCATTTGAGATATCAAAAAAGTACTCCAGAGTGTTGTTCAGCATGGGGGTGAGTAGAAAATGAAGGCTAATCATGTTTTGGGTGCACTATTCCTTTAAATGTTATTTTGTTTCTCTTAAAAAAACACATTTAAAGGGATTTTAAATGGATCATTCTTTAAAGAAACAATAAAAAATGTTTTTTATACATGAAGTTTAGGTGAACTGTGATACTTCCTGTTCATACTGTAGGTCGGTATTGGTGGCCCTTCGTACGACTAAGCATGCATGGAGTAGCTCTCAGCTTCAAAAGGTTTCGGATCCCTGATCTACACCCTTTAGCGATTCTCTAGTCTCCTCTCTTAGCTGCTTCCACACAGCATGATGCTGTCACCACCATGCTTTACTGTGGGGCTGGTGTGTTCAGGGAGACCTTCATCTTAGCACAATAGCTACTGTGTTGCCACATTGCTGTGGTCGTTCCTTCCTTCCTTCCTTCCTTCCTTCCTTCCTTCCTTCCTTCCTTCCTTCCTTCCTTCCTTCCTTCCTTCCTTCCTTCCTGGCCATGTGTTTGGAGGCACGCAGATAAAAGATTAAAGGGATTCAAAGTTTGGCTTTTTGCGAAGCTTTTTTTTTCTACCTTTCCTGTGACAGAGCCAGCCAGGTGTCCCTTCTGGATAAAGTTTTAGCTGAACTTTTCTTCCTTGTCGCAGACGACTGAACCCGCAGTCGTACAAACATCAACCCCCCTAGACTTCCCGCCGATGGCCTCTGAGGAGCTGGAAAGCAAACAGACTTCCAGTAAAGAGGCAGAAGGATTGAAAGCAGCAGATGTAAAAGTAGGACAGATTTTACCATCTGTGGTCTCACTCTCTGCAGATTTTTCTGCGTCTGGCAGCTCTGCCTCTGGACCTCCGCAGCAGAAGGTGGCGGCGCTGCTCAGGACTGCCAGACTTCCCAAGGGGTCCTCAGGCTGCACCTCAAGAGAGCCGCTATCCAGCCCCCCCTCCACAGCAGCCATGTCTGTGCTCTCCGTCTCCTCCTCCTTGGTTAGACCCAGTGAGGGACTGGGCAGCACTGATGGAGCAGCAGAAACCAGAGCTGGAGGCAACTCCTCCTGCTTTTCTCCCTGGACGCTTCCTCCTTTGCTTTTGGTGACTTTGAGCTTCTGAAAAATGTTCTTTGTTTTTCCTTTCCTTCTGTAATTAAAAACATAATGAGATGTATGAACCTTTTTAAAGTCATTGGAATCAGTTTGCTTTGTTTATGAGGAGCAGCAGTGAGAGCACTGACCTCTGCAGGGAGGTGTTGAAGTGAACGTGTGAACTATCAGAGAAGAAGGAGATGGATGCCAGGCTGTCAACGGTGAAGGACAGGAGGTAGTTCTCAAAGCCATGCTCCGTCACCAGAGGATGGGTCTTTGACGGATCGAAGAAGATTTTATTGGACGTCACGACCAGGATGCCAGAAACCACACCCTGAAAGAGACGGAGAGGTGAGGCGAGCTTTCAGACGTGAAATCACAGCGGCATCGATCATCATCCCCACCTTTCCGTCGGTAATGTGGTGGCAGAACAGTTTGAGGTACAGCATGGGCTCCGGCCGCTCGCCCTGGCAGCACTCAGGAGGCAGAGCCAACAAGCAAAGGTGTCCGTCTGGCAGCGGCACCGCCTCCACATCCTGCACCAGAAAAATATCCAGATTTTATAGCATGGTTAAGAAAAAAAAACATGATTTTTTGTTTTTATAGTAAATAAAAATCTCTCTTGCTTTTGGTTTAAACACTTTTATTCAGTCTTGCATTATTATTGATGCTCTTTTTCTATTGTATGACTGTTTCTCTATAAATAAAACTTTTCTTGGGTATCCCTTTTTAATTTAATGATTATATATACAAGAAAACATAAAAAAAAAACATTTAATAACTGGATTCCTGCTTGTTGACCAAAAAAAAAAAGAGACACACCAATGGTGGAGGAGGGCTGAGCTTTATTCTTGTTTAAATATTCTTATCGATCCTTATTCTGATTTAATAAAGAATTTAACAAAGCAAAGCATCTATAAAAAAGTATTAATTCAAATGTATTCCATTCAAAAGGCTTTGTTGATCCTAAAGGGAAATTAAGATTTTCTTTAGTAAAATAATCTCCAGAGATTTTAGAGAAGAACAGAGTTGGAATTGTTTGTCGGCTTGTTGAGGTTTTTGTAAATAATTTGCTGTTATACTAGTAAATGATGTAGGAGAAGATCAGACTCTCCACACTAGACTGATGGAGATATGTAGCATCTCGCTGCATCTAATGATCTAAGCTACCTTAGGAAGTCCAGTCTGCTCTGCTCCTTATTGTAGAGCTGCACAGCTCATCTCCAGTCTAGTTTGTTGTCTAAGTGAACTCCAAGGTACTTATACTCCTGCACCACATCCACTTTTTCTCCCACGACGTTAAGATGATTCAACTTGTTCCTGTTTCTTCTGAATCTCCTTTGTTTTCTTCACATTTAGGATCAGATGATTGTTTCCTCATCATGCTACAAAGCGACTCCCTGTACTCTGATACTCCCATCGACTGCAGAGTCATTACACACACAGCTGTGTTTACAGGCTTTATGGGGACATTTCATTGACTTACATTAATGCTATATTAGGGTGACCATATTTTCATTT
>NW_015150785.1:116407-120785 GCF_000732505.1 Cyprinodon variegatus
CCCATACTATGCTGAAATAAAATAAAAAAAATCAGTTAACTTTTTTTTTTCAGTGGCTCTAATCCTCTTCCATAGAGACGACTTAATTAATTGTGAGATACATATATTATGATAAAAAGAAGTCAGAATTTTTGACTTTGTAAACAGCAGGAAGTGCAATAAACAAGGCCTGACATGGACCCATATTTACCTTAACCATTACTAACAATAGGAAGGACGCTAATGGAGGCTAAGAAACATCTCTAAATTAACCTGCTTCACATTTTTCAGTTGCATTATGTTGGAAAAGGCTAAAAATAATCGAGGTATCACGAAATGTGGGGAATGTTATTAGCCAGATATGAAGGGAAGGAAATCTGTTTATTTTTAATGGCTGTTTTTCTTTTCTGCTCCACAGTTAGAATAAGGGAACCAGTTAAAGTGACAGCAGTCATATTATCTAACCTTCCCTCCTGGCAGGCATCCCAGCCTGTAAACACATCTTATGGCAACCAAATAGTGCTTTAGATGTCATGTGGGGGATTTATGCACGCTCACACAGTGAAGCACTTCTTCCCAGATCCTCTAACCGTCTCTTTAGAGCAGTTTGCATGTTTCCCTAAATGTTTATCTCAGATATCTAAAATGTAAAAGCATTACAGTATTAGGTAAAATTATTTTCTTTTTCAAATCACAAAGTAAATGATAAGTGACCATTTAAAGGTCAAGGATAAAGATCTATAATATTCAAACAGGTGCATCTGTTGCTATAAACAAACGTAGATATGCAGAAATCCACTCATGCTGCATTTGATCAAAAACACAACAGTGCTTTTTTATCTCCTTTTAAGTTCTAGAAAAAATGTGGTGAAGGGTTAACACTTTGCAACAAACTTCAAACTTGTGAACTAAATATACTTCCCAGGAAATTGCAGAAAACGCAGCATTTGTTCCACTTACCAGTAGTTTGTCATATTCTGCCTCCGGTGAGGGGGACTGAGGCTGAGCAGGGGCAGAATCCAAACAGCAACGATCTGCATCTACCTCCTTCCTTTCGTTGGAGTCCAGTTCTGGTCGGGAGGATTTTCCGCTGACAGAAGCGTCCTTTCTCTTTGAGACCAGCTGCTTCAGAAAAGCAGCCATGATAATATTAGCTCTGACATTGACATGGACGGTGCAGACAGGAGGGATCACTTCCTCTTTCTACATTTCCCCTCCTCTCTGTGTTTGTAGTCAC
The DNA here is from genome assembly GCF_000732505.1 of Cyprinodon variegatus. NCBI lineage: Eukaryota > Metazoa > Chordata > Actinopteri > Cyprinodontiformes > Cyprinodontidae > Cyprinodon > Cyprinodon variegatus. The sequence continues at coordinate 117,624 of NW_015150785.1, forward strand.
ATCTGAGCCTCAGGATGAGGGCTGTAAATGTAAAGCTGGACAAATGCGTGACATTCAAATAGTAGCTCACATTTTATGTTTAGTGTGAAGCAGCTGGTTATTAGTTTGCTTTGAACGAGGAAAGGATACAGAAAAATAATATAACAGAGCAACTTCCTGCTGAATATCTCAGTCATAAAACAGAAGAGGACGAGTTTGCATTACAAATTAACCGAAACCGACGAGTCACATATCTGCAACCTTCACATGTTTATAGACGGCTCATACCTCTTTCACTATGGGGGTATCAGAGCTGGGTCGTGTTGAATTATGGGAGAAAGATTGGCCCGTTTTGCTCTTTTCCCCCAGGGGTCCATCCTTACAGCTGAACTGTGATGAAACGCTGAACACCGTGTCACCGGGGAGACCCTGCATGGAAAAGAACAGGAACAGCAAAAGGTTTGTGGTCTCCATTAATATCTGGATGTTTCAGTCCGTCACAAAAACACCGCGCCTCGAATGTTAATGCCTTTAATAATAATGTTTATTTTAGGATAAGTCATGTGAGAGTCATTACATACCACATTGTACTTTTACAATAAATCATGCACTTTATCAGCACTGTTTACGGAAGAGGATTAGGGACACTGAAAAAAAAAAAATTACCTGATTTTTAAATTTTATTTCAGTTTAATGACTTTTTTCTCAGAATTCTGACTTTAATCTCAGAATTTTGACTTTTTTTATTGTCAGAATTCAGTCAGAATTTTGACATTAATGTCAAAATAAAATTCTGACTGAATTCTGACAATAAAAAAGGTCAGAATTCTGAGATTAAAGTCAGAATTCTGACTTTTTTCTCAGAATTCTGTGTTTTTTTTTCTGAATTCTGACTTTAATCTCAGAATTCTGACTTTTTTTATTCTCATAATTCTGATATTTTTCCCATACTAAACTGAAATAAAATTAAAAATCAGTTAACTTTTTATTTTATTTTTTACACTGGCCTTAATCCTCTTCCGTACTGTTTATTAAAACTAGCGAATTAAAAATAACTATAATTATAAAAACTATAATATTTTATTATAAAAAACTATAATGAAAAAAAAAAAATTTTGTTAACTTAAATAAAAATTAAAACTAAACCTTGTAAAAGATGAAAACAAACCGAAACTCTAATAAGAGTTCACAAAACTTATTAAAACTAAATGAATTTTTTCATATATAAAAAAACATATATATATATATATATATATATATATATAAATAAAAAAATTAAAAATAAAATAACTGAATTTTGAGAGAATGTTTCCTTTTTTTTTTATCATAATGCATTAATATGAGGTCTAGATTTTCTTTATTTTGTTGTTTTCCCTGTTATTCTCTGTACCACATGACGCCAGCAGATGGCAGTCAGTTCATCTGTGCTGCTGAGGCGGTCTGTCACTCCTTATCTGGGATTTTAATTATTTTATTTCTTATTTTTTTGTCTTGTCACCATTATATAAGTAGTATTGCATATAAGACCAAAACGATAACAGAAAATAATAACAACTAAAATGACACTGGGCATTTCCAAAACAAAAAAAGTAAACTAAACTATCTAACAAATGGTAAAAACAAAGAAAAACTAAAATAGAGCTTAAAATCAGAAGTCAGAACTAAATAGAAAATAAAAAACAATGAAAATTTCAACTTTCAATTCTAAAAAGCAGAGCGGTCCATGGTAACTCTGGAGGAGCAGCAGAGGTTTACAGGTCAGGTGGGAGAATCTGTTAACAGGGCAAACATTTGTTATCCACTTCACAAATCTGGTCTTTATGGAACCGTGCTGAGAAGAAAGCCATAAAAGCGCCAGTTGATATTATGTCAATAGCAATTCAGATTACACAGCAAACATGGAGGAAAGCTGCCATGGTGAGAGGAGAAGGTCATTTAAATCAGAATTTAAAGGACTTACATAAAGTGTCTACACTCTTTCACACCATTGGGCGAATTTAAATCTAAAATAAAAACTGAAACTAACCCTATTAGAGGCTGCATAGGACTGGAGATTGGGGTAAAGGTTCACCATGATGTACATGTGTTAGAATGGCCGAGTCAAAGTTCAATCCAAATTCAACCACATGCAGCTACATGCAGTAATTTTGCAAAGACTTATAGATTAAAACCTTTATCCCTGAAAAATATAACGGGTAGATCTGTGAACCAATAGACCATCAGCTGTACCGACATATGGGAAGATAAATAGAAGCGCACATCAATTTAATTGTAAAAATTTTATTAAATCAATGCTTTACTTCCAAATTATGTACTATTGTCTGTGAATCTGTCAATTCTCTGAAAGTTGCTGTTTTTGCTCAACATGTTGGTTCTGTTTAACTTATTTGAAAACATATTTAAAAAAAAAATACACGTGTTTTCTGGAAAGATTAAAATAGTTCTGTATGCATGGAAAATTACCGTCCTGCTTACATGGGTGTGTCATATGTGATCTGACACAACTGCATTCATTGAATAGCCACGTTTAACATTGTTTGGCCTGTGTTTCAATAGGAAGACATCACTAATACGACATTAATAAGCAGCGCAAAAAGCTTGCAAACTATTCTCCAAAACCATTTCACTGTTTCATCCATTACAGCATGTAATGGATGTTTATAGGCACAACAGTAAAGCTGCATTGAAAAAGGGCAACAAAAATAATTATTATGGTAAAGATTGACACAACAAAAAGCAGTCTCTAATAACATTAATCCTATTTTTTAACATGTATGAAGATTCAAATTACACCAGACCAAACAGCATTATTTTTCAATTGCTATATATAAGACTAGTCCATTTAAAAAGGAAAGTGATGGGTACCTTGGAGTTAAAGTCTGAAAATGCGCTCCTTCGACTGTATTTACTGCAGAGGTTCTTAAACAGGCTCTGTTTCCCCATGGTGTCAGAGAGCAACCAGACGTGACTCTGAACCTTGGACACCACCTGTGCCACCCTAACACGTCCCATAAAACTCAAGACACATTCCAAAAGCAAAAGTCCCTTTCCTAGCAACCAAATAAAGGTGTTACATAAATGGAGCAATCATTTCCTAGTTATCAGTTTGCTAATCTGTTTCCTACGGAAGAGGATTAGGGCCACTGAAAAAAAACAAAGTTAACTGATTTTTAAATTTTATTT
>NW_015150785.1:121471-123731 GCF_000732505.1 Cyprinodon variegatus
GACTTTTTTCTCATAATTCTGAGAAAAAAGTCAGAATTCTGACTTTAATCTCAGAATTCTGACTTTTTTCCCATGTTAAACTGAAATAAAATAAAAAAAATTCTGTTAACTTTTTTTTTTTCAGTGGCCCTAATCCTCTTCCGTAGTTTCCATAGCAGGCTCCTTTAACTTTAGACTGGTTGTAATAAACGTGACTCACAGTGCTGGATGTGCTGCCATCTAGTGGTTCCTCAACAGTCACTGCAGTGTTGCTTAGCTCCCATGCGGTCCCTGTGAAGTAAAGAAAACCTGTTTGTTTCACTTTTGATTCAGAGTTCATTAAGAGCCAGGTGCAAACATCACAAGCTCAAAGTTTCTCTGGATTCAAAACAATATTTAATACACAATCCAGGTTTAAATAGCATGCAAACTGTGGATCCTTCCGGAAGCATTGCTATGCTGCAGGATGAAAGCATGCACCCCTCAAACCACAGGAGCACCTTGCAGGTAGTATTGCCGCAGCTTAGGGTTTCTGATGTGGGGGATGTGGTCGAGAGGTCGCCTCACGACGGGCTCGTTCTTGCGCTGTCCACTTCCTACGGTATTCGGCATGATTTGGGATTGAGGTTGGGTCTCCCAGGGTGGCTTCGCAAAGCGAGGAGGCTGAGACACACCAGCAGGAAGCTTGGAGCCTAACCTGAAACATGCAGATGCAGACAGATTAGTTACAGCTGCAAACAAATACCTCACGGTTTGTGTAGCTGAACTCTCACTGTGCAAATTTGCACAACAAATACTTCGCTTTGTTCTGTTTCTGGTGACTTTTAAGGTGTGTGGATTTTAAAGCCTTATTTACTGTTCTGATTTGATGGGGACACTACGGAAGAGGATTAGGGCCACTGAAAAAAAAATAAGTTAACTGATTTTTAAATAGTATTTCAGTTTAATATGAGAAAAGAGTCGGAATTCTGACATTCAATTTTGGCTTTAATCTCAGAACTCTGAATTTTTTCCCATATTAATCTGAAATATTAGTTAAAAATCAGTTAACTTTTTTTATTTTTCAGTGGCACTAATCCTCTCCCATAGAACAGAACATATTTTTCGAGAATTAAAGAATAAACCTACAGCAGAACCATGTTGTCTGTTGGTTTGTGTATTTCATAAAGGAGATAGTTAAAAAACGGTGCAATTAATTTGTAGTTTAACGGGTGAAAATATGGAGGACCAACTCTGCCATATTTAAAAATAAATACATAAATAAATAAATGCTCAATAAATATATAAGCATACAATTAACTGCCAACAAAAATACAATAAACAAATAAATGTAAGTAGAAATTAAATCATACAGTGAGACATAAATGTATATAACTCTTTCAATTAGCTTCTTTATTTATTTGCCTTTGTAATATTTACCTTATTTATTTTTTTGTCCTTTATATATTTTATTACATTTCTGCCTTCTCCTTTTACATTTTTTAAGTAGAAATTAAATTATATATTTAATTTCTACTTACATTTATTTGTTTATTGTATTTTTGTTGGCAATTAATTGTATGCTTATATATTTATTGAGCATTTATTTATTTCTGTATTTATTTTTAAATATGGCAGAGTTGGTCCTCCATATAAAAAGCAACGAACACAACAATCCTATAATGATAAATGAATGTCTAAAAAATAAACTTTCAAGTTATGAAAATAGTTCAAATTAATTCAAATGTACAAAATAGATCCTCCAGTCCTAGAAAATGGAGCGATTGAACTTTAACAGGTATGGGACAATGGCGGCATATGATGCTTAACAAAAGTATTCACACCCTTATTTTCCCACAGTTTGTACAAAACAGCAGAGTTTAGTGTAGTTTACTGAGATTGTATCAGATAAAGCAGACAATTGTGAAGAGAAAGGCAAATGATACACGCCTTTTAAAACATTTCATAAAAGAAAATCTGAAATGTGAGACAAGCTCCTTTTAAAAAGAAAACCCCCTTTTCAAATCCGTCCGAGTGCCTTCAGGTGTTACATACCCCATATATAGACTCTACCTGTGTGTATTTCAATCTAACTATAAATGAAGTTGCTCTGTGAAAAAGCCCAAGAAGTTTGACAAGAAAATTTAGTGACCAAAAGAAAAAGCAAGATGAAGACTGAGAGGACACAGAAGAAAAAGGCCAAAAGAACATTGTGATGAGTTTACGGCTAACTTATAAACAGTGTTGGGGAGTAACGAATTACATGTAACGACGTTACGTAATTTAATTACAAAAAAAAGAG
>NW_015150785.1:126496-128692 GCF_000732505.1 Cyprinodon variegatus
GTTTATTTGAATTCTTATTCCGGATTAGTTGGAGACATACACTAGGCTATATCAGCCCCACCAAAAATATTTTTCACCAGCCGCCACTGTCCAACACCAACTTGAGAACTCACATTCAGGTGAATCACTAATTTCCCTCCTGCAGTATGCAAGGAGGGAAATTAGAGTTCAATAAGGTGACCGCTGTAGGAAAGAAGTGGTTTCTGAACCTGCTTGTGTTAGTCTGCAAACTGCGTAAATGGTAGAGCCTGGGGGAGGAACAGAAAGAGTATGGCCCGATGAGAGGAGTCTGAGAAAATCTTCCATGCCTGGTGCTGGCATCTCTTCTTGTGGACATCCTGTGATTGCCTGTCAGCAATTCCCTCTCAGCTTAGTGCTTTTTTAAGGTTCACATTCAGTTCTCAAAAATTAAATGTTAAACATGGGTCAATACTCATTAAAACCTTAAAGTAATCAAAAAGTAATCAAAAGTAATTAGTTACATTACTTTTTAAAAGTAATTGAAAAAGTTACACTACAATTAAATTTTAAACAAGGTAACTTGTAACTGTAACGGATTACATTTTTAAAGTAACTTACCCAACACTGCTTCTAAAATAGCATTAAACATCCTCCAGAGCTGCCTGACGTCATTCTCTGGTGAAATATGATTGCACTGCGTTGGTCTGCATTTTAGTTGTGTCAATCTGTAGATTATGCACTATATACTCTGCAGTTACAATGAAATGCAAACATTAATCTTAAAATGGCAACAATTGTTTACAAATCAAAAGCCGACGAATACGCCGGAGGTAGGGCAGGAATCGCATTTCTGGGACAGACGAGTGATAAAACAGAAAGAAAATAAACGCATTTATTCTCTCTAACCATTATTCACTTTATTTTCAATGTAATCTACTAGCTTTATACAATGTGATAGAAATAAGTACGAAAAGAAGAGTAACTGATGGTGACCTGGACGTATTTTTGGTTGCGCATGTGCAAATAAGCCGATGGTAGGGATCATGCTATTGAGCCATAAACCAATGTCCATGCTGATATTAACCTTGATCATCGGAGCGCTCTGCTGTTGGACTTTCCGCTCCAACTTCTGCAAACCCAACACTCACAAGCCCCTGTTCAGAGACGCTGCACTGGGACATCCTGCCTCCACTGTGCTTAAGGACAAAGGCCTCCGCTTGTAGCCTCTCTTTGCCGTGAGTCTCACCTTATGTTTACCCCGTAGAGACACCGTGAGTGAAAGCCGCACACCGGGGATCAGATTCTGCAGAATGATCAAAGGCGAAGTGGACCAGTTGACTAATTATTGTTGCAAAAATAGAAAGTTCTGCTAGATTTCTCTTTAAGTTTACAGGAAACTTTGAGATGCCAGAGACAGTGAAGCATTTTGCTCATTTCATTTGTCACACTGTTGAGTACAGCAAGCTTGCAAGAAGCCAATGGAAGCTAATAGTGACGGCACGGTATCCAATGCTGACATGTTTTAAGCTGCAGTTTATGAAACAAAAACAAAAAAACACTTTTCATTAGGGTTTATGACACCAACATAACATTAATATTAGATTGAGGCTGCTCGGTGGTGCATTGGGTAGCACTGCTGCCTTGCAGCAAGAAGATTCTGGGTTCGATTCCCAGCCTGGGGTCTTTCTGCCATGCTCTCCCTGAGCATGCGTGGGTTGTCTCTGGGTACTCCGGCTTCCTCCCACAGCCCAAAAACATGACAGTTAGGTTAATTGGCTTCTCTAAATTCTCCTTAGGTGTGGGTGTGTGACTATCTTGTGATCATACTGTTAGGGGATTGTGTGTGTGTGAAGTCTGGATTCAGTGGACAGCGCGAAGGAACTACTTCTTGTGATCAATGGGCTGAAAGCCGATTGCGAGCAATGCGTCGTGGAGCGCATAGGGTGTGACAGGACATGTAGGACGTCACAGCCATCCACTGCATCGATACCAGTTAGCATGTTTCTTCATGTGCTAATTATTTGACCAAAGAGTCCTTTAATATGAGTCCCCTCATGTCTGTAAGCTATTAGCACAACCACAGAAGGCAAAGAACCATTTAACTAAAGTTTATTGATTTCTGAACACATTTTTGATAAAATGTACTTTTATTATCTTACATATAGTTAAAGCTACAGTGTGTAATTTTCAGCGACATCTAGCGGTCAGACTGCAGACTGCAGCAACATGAACATC
>NW_015150785.1:129233-133503 GCF_000732505.1 Cyprinodon variegatus
ATTTCTGATTGTATATCCCTGTAATTATTACACACTGTGGCTTTAACAGATAAAAAAGCACATTTTACATAATCCCATAGACTTCAAGATAAACTATGGTTCTGAAATATAAAATCCATGCACAACTGTGATATCAGTGCATGATGTTATTGATTACGGTTTTCAACCATTTTCTATGACTTCTTTTTGTGTCCATAGAAGCTCAGTTTAGTTGAGTTTTACTAGTTTAATGGTTCAATGGTTGATTTATTCTTCAGCGGGGCCTGCCAACTACTGACCTACCAAGACAAGGAGGTCTTCCTAAACCAGTGGAGAATAGATCAGAGTTGCACCAGGCCTTGGGAACTCTGGAGGAGCTGCAGAGATTGACAGCTCTAGTTAGAGAGATGATTATCTCCATGGCAACATTTCCCTTTCTTGATTTGCAAGGCTGATTAATCGGTGCAAGCCCACTTGGTGGCTGTCTATCAATTGCTCAAAATGCCATTGTCTGTGGTTGAAATGGGACATGTGAAAAGATTAAATGGGTAGGAATGATTCGCAAAGACACTCTTTAAAGACAAGGAGGATAATTTCAGCCAGCTGTTTCATAAGGCAATAATGTCATAACCAGGTGGCAGGAACTGTCGAGATCAATTTGAGTTCAGACAGAAAGAGAATGCACGGCATGCAGCGCTGCTGTTGAGCTGAATCCTAGTTCACGGCTAACAGAGGAAAAATATTCAGGGTATTTCTGCAGAGGCATGTAGACTGTTCAAAAAGCAAACACGACTTGCAGCTACATGTCATCATGAAAGAGTCACGAGCGAAAAAAATCCCAACAAACCTGTTGAACTACGCAAGTAAAAGGCTTTATTGGAGCAATGAAGCGAACTTTGAGCCTAGAGTCAAGCAATGTTCAAAGATGTTGTAAGAAATGGAAAAGGCCCACTTGAAATAGTTTCTCTAGTTTTTCATAAAGCATTGTCCAAATCATATCACTGCCTCTACCCTACAGACCTAATAATAACTGAACTTTATTGATCTCCCAATGGAGATTTACCTCTGCATTTAATCCATCCCCCTTTGGAGCAGTGGGCTGCCATTGTGCAGCGCCCAGGGAGCAGTCCTTGCTTCCTTTCCATGTCTCCTTCTTGCGACAATAACCGCTGCCATGTGTGCGCAATTACGCATACAGACCATTTGCACCTTCTTTTGAAACGTGTTAAATATAGAGTCAGATACCGTTAGCAAAATTGCTTTCAGGTTTGATAAATCACTTTGCGAGTGCTAAATTAATATATTTACATGTTCTCCTCCCACAAGACGCACTTTTGCGTGTAAACGCCCCATATTGCATATTCATTGCAGAAAAAGTACTAAATGGATAAGAGGCGCTATTTAGCACGTTTTAAAGACCAAATCCTTTTAGCACGCTGTTGATAGATCAGTTTGTACATTTTTTAGCGTGCACAGTGAAATAGCGCAGTTACTGGAAACCAGGTAGTAAATGAAATATAACTTTAAAAAGTTATATTTTAAAACACCATTACTCACCTTTTTATGCTAGATTGTCTTTCCTCAGTTTTCCTCTCACTTTTTTAGAAACTTTGCATCCCAGCTTTACTGTTATTAAAGTCCCTGATGATATTATAGAAGAGAGCTGATAGCCAGCTTGGTTGGCTATCAGTGACTGCACGCTCACTTCGTCATTCTTTTACTATGGAAGATTTTTCTTCTTAATTTTGACTTGGAAAAAGCTCCAGTATGCAGATGCAACATTAACAGGGAGAATGCAGGCCATCTGCAGAGCCCAAAAAAAGATTTAAGTAGAACTCAGATCTCATTTTGAGAAAGGCAATTAAACATGAGGTCATCTCTGTTTTAGGATGTCTGGAAGGTTGTTGTTTTTTTGTAGATTTTTTTTTTTCTGAAGCTCCTTCAGAATCTGTGTGTTAATCTGGCCAGAAGAATAATTTATTTTCTAATCTATAAGTAATGATTTCTACAAGATAGCGACTGTAAAATTTACAGTTTAATCTTGTAAGTCTCTGTTTCTTTATTATATTTATATAGAAATCATTACAAGCGAAAAAACCAAAACAATTGACTGTTCTTGGGAGCCAAGGGGCCCCCTTAGTTACCGTGGGGCCCTAAGCAGTAGCTTAGTTTACTTTTGCAATTGGCTGTGTGCCAGAGTCCTGCCAGGAACCAGTACGGTAATGTTTGTATTACACCAGTTGCAGTGCATCCCAATAAAAAAGGACATATTTCAAAATGTAATATTTAATAAATAACAATCGTTTGTAATAAGGCTTACCTGTCAGGTATAAACTATGCCGACATAGCAGGTCTAGGTCCCAGAACCAGAACTAAACAAACAACGTTCCTTAAAGTGAAACTCATATCTTATGGGTTACTGCATCTCTTCAATAAAAGATGATTTAGTATCTGATTTATTTCATTTTCTGTGAAGCACTTTTAGCTCAGCTTTACTCTAAATACTCAATCAGCTCTTTCAGAAACTTTATTTCTAGACAGCTTCAAGCATTTGGAGAATTAAAGTGTGAATTACCGAACAGTCTGGCATTCAGTCTGCACTGAGCTATTTATAGTGGAGTAGGAGTTTTCCCAGAGTTCCTGGCAAGATGGGGCTACATTCACCCACATGATGCTGTCATGGAGTCCTTCACAAACCGATGATGATGACATTAGCATTAAAGTCTGAATTGTTGTATATGTAAATCTAGGTCCAATCACCTCTACAGAATGTCATATTTGAGGCCTGACCTGCTCTTCACGTTGCAGAAGTAGCCAGTCCTGGTCTTTTCCCCCTGTGGTTTGAGGTTCACGCCTCCTAAACTCTCCGGCCTTCGGATGGATTGAGCCATCTCTGTTTTTCAGCTTGGCTGCAGGCAGCAGGCTGTGGATGTATAGAAGGGAATCAGCTGGCGTTCTTCCTCCTTTTGCTCCCCATGCCCGCCATTTAGCCCCGGTTACTGCACCTGCAGAAGACAAATTAGTGTTAATTTTACATGCATTTAGCGGGCAGCTTAATGCACCTGCAGTCATGTGACCCAGGAAAGGAAATGAGCCAGACGCTCATCAGAATAATGGAGTCAGCCTTTCAATTCAGCTAAACTGTCAATCATTCCATGTCATTAGTATGTCGGCTTGTTCTCACAGTCAATATGAGCGGCGAACACAGGCACCAAGGCTGCAAGCTGGCAAAGTGCTTCTCTTTATATAATACTTATTGTTTTACCTTATTGTTTCAAATCTTTAAAAATGTAATCAATAAATTGTGTAAAAAGAACTGCTTTGACAAGCTAAAAAGTAAGATGTCATGCGCAGGGTGAGCTGTTATGGAGGAAAGAGGGAAAAGTTGGTTTAGATGACAAAATGTTATAGAAAAACAAAATCCTCAGAGATCTGGATAACCTGCTGCAAACAACAGAGATATGAATTACTGTCGCTCCCAGAAAATGTTAAGAGAAAATGTTTGTGACTTTAAGCTCCCCTTGGTTATAAAGCAGGTCAGCGATCCAGAGGCCATTAGCAAGTAAAAAAAAAAACACAACATGAATGTTTTATGATGTCCTGGAAGCTTTAAACTTATCTGATGAAAAGCTCCAGTGTGTCTAAATTAAAATTAATTCTGCAAACTTTTAGTGCTTTTTAAAAAATAAATGTATCGATATTTCCTACAATACTAGAATTGATCTGCAACATGCACTGATAATATTATGAACACTGACCCTGATCCCTTTAACATTTGTATCAGAATCAAGTTTATTGCCAAGTAGGTTTGCACTTACAAGGAACTTGGTGTTGAGGGTGCAGACAAAATACATATACAGCGTTTATACGGGAATGAAAACTCAAATTTAATGCTTTTTAATGCTCTTTTAATGCTCAGAGAAATCATTTTAATTTCACCAACAGGTACCAGTCGACAGGCTGCAGCCATTTCTCAAATTCCTCGTTTTCCAGCCGCTTTTGTTGAAATTAGCTTTTTTTCCCCCCATTCTCTACCTTTTTCTCTGACTCAAGCTTCTTTTCTGAACATACAGCTTTAAAATTAACCGGAAGCAGTTCCACGCAAATATATCTTGATATAATATGTCTGACGAAATTGTTTTTATAAACGTTTTTTTGTAATAAAGCATTTTAAATGCCACAATAAACACATTTAATGAATTTTAATGCCAGTTAAGGCCTTAATTTAAAAAATAACAATTTAATGAGTTTTAATGATTTTTAATGAGCCATGGAAACCCTGATATACACT
>NW_015150785.1:135858-137134 GCF_000732505.1 Cyprinodon variegatus
GGCGATTATCTTTCAGCTGGCAACAAGTTATTTAACCCCAACTGGTGCAATGACTTGCTTCTCATTTCCTAAACAATCATCTGGAAAGACACATCCCGTGGTCGTGGAAAAGATGTTATTCTGTTTGAGAAGGGTCAAGAAGGGCCTGCATCAAGCAGAGAAAACCTCTAAAGAGATGCAGAAACTACTAACATTGGGTTAAGAACTGTCCAACGCATTATTAAAAACTGGAAGGATAGTGGGGACCCATCATCTTCAAGGAAGAAATGTGGCCGGAAAGAAATCCTGAATGATGGTGATCGGCGATCACTTAAAGGTGCGGTGAGATCAAATGGAAGAAAAACAACAGTAGAACTGAGGGCTATGTTTAATACTGACAGTAAGAGCATTTCCACACGCACAATGCAAAGGGAACTGAAGGGATTGGGACTGAACAGCTGTGTAGCCGTAAGAAAACCACTAATCAGTGAAAAAAAGGCTTCAGTTTGCGAGAGAGCATAAAGATTGGACTGTGGAGCAATGGAAGAAGGTCATGTGGTCTGATGAGTCCAGATTGTTCCAGAGTGATGGGCCAATCAGGGTAAGAAGAGAGGCAGGTGAAGTGATGCCATGCCTAGTGCCTACTGTACAAGCCTGTGGGGGCGGGTTATGATCTGGGGTTCCTGCAGGTGCTCAGGTCTAGGTTCAGCAACAGTATTTGCTCAAAGAATGAGGTCAACTGCTGAATATACTGAATGACCAGGTTATTCCATCAATGGACTTTTTCTTCCCTGATGGCACAGGCATATTCCAAGATGACAATGCCAGGATTCATCGGGCTCAGATTGTGAAAGACTGGTTCAGGGAGCATGACTCATCATTTTCACACATGGATTGGCCCCCACAGAGTCCAGACCTCAAACCCATTGAGAATCTTTGGGATGTGCTAGAGAGGGCTTTGCTCAGCGGTCAGACTCTACCATCATCAATGCAAGATCTTAGTGCAACACTGGATGGAAATAAATCTTTTGACATTGCAGAAGCTTATCGAAACAACGCCACAGCGAATGCGTGCCGTAATCAAAGATAAAGGCGGTCCAACAAAGTATTAGAGTTGGTGACCTTTTTTTTGGTGGCAACTTTTTTTTTTTTGGCCAGGCAGTGTAGCTTTCATAGAAACACCTAAAATCTAACAGCCTCAGCAACCATCGGTGGAGATCAATGATGACTTTAAAGGAATAGTACACCCAAAACATGATTAGCCTTCATTTTCTACTCACCCCCATGCTGAACAACA
>NW_015150785.1:139545-140668 GCF_000732505.1 Cyprinodon variegatus
TGTTGTTCAGCATGGGGGTGAGTAGAAAATGAAGGCTAATCATGTTTTGGGTGTACTATTCCTTTAAGATGCTGACTTGGCCTCCTGATTCCCAGATCTCAGTTGTGTAGAATCTGTGTGCTGCAGCCAGTCTGATGATGCTTGGATTGGTCCAGGTTGTTTTGACAGCAAAAGGAGGACCAACTTCTGGGTAATAAGCAGGTAGTCATAATATTATGTCTGATCATAACATTTAGCAAATAATACAGATGAAACCCAGGCTTATATGCAGCAATAACAACAATGTAATGACATATTACAGCCCTGAAATGGTTTCCAGCTGATCTCACTGTGCTGGTTTATTTGCAAGAGACGTGAAAGAGCGCCTCAGTTTGCTTAGTAATTTCCTTCCATAATTCAGAAGCAAGATCATGCAAGAAGTTGCTTCCTGTAAATGCTTTGGTTAACATCATCGTTGTGAAGGAAGGAAGCTTTTCAGGCGACATAACGCAGAGGGATCTAGCGAGCAGCGATGGCAGAAGCGAACGACAGCGAGCAGCAGATGATAAATAACAGGGAATCAAAGAGGAAAGACTGGGCTGCATCCTTACTGACCTGAGTTCTGCCAGAGGACGAGGATGAGCAGCTGTCACATGAGCGCACCTTCATGCTGCGGGGTTATGATATCACTGCAGACAACAGAACAAGTTTATTATTAAAGCTCCTCCCTGTCAGACGCGCCGTCTCCGCCATGTCAAGATAATTCCCCTCCGCCCCCAAACTCATAGCCGGGTATGGCAGGCCGAGTTGATATTTATTAGCGTCACAGAACTGAATCTGTGATCCAGATGCCTCAAATGCATTTCTTCCTAGTCAAAACATTTCAGATATCTAAAATAACATTCTTCTTGTCTTAAACAAACATTTCAAATATCTAAAATGTGATTCTTACCAGTACAAATGACGTCACCTATCCATTCATGTGCATCGGACTTTTACTTCTAGATATCTAAAATAACACTCTTCCTATCTAAAATAATTGATTGACTGATTTATTGATTAAGTTTATTGATCTCACAGTGGAGAAATTTAACGCATACATCGGCTCAATAGTCAAGATGAAGAAGAAGGTGACAAAAGGACG
>NW_015150785.1:141830-143716 GCF_000732505.1 Cyprinodon variegatus
CTTCCTTGGGCAGGCAGGCAGGTATCCAGGTAAAGTTAATCCAGAGCTTCAGACCTTGGTCAGGCTTTCTGTGAGTAGAGAAGATAGAGGCAGGTTAGAATTCAGTTTCTCTCAAGAGTCTCCTGAAATCCACTAGATAAACAGAGGCTAGGGTTTGCTAACCAAACTTGGTCAACACTCCGGCATTGAAGGAAGGTCTGACTGCTGCTTATGAAGGAAGGTCTCCTGATGGGCTGATGAGCTTCAGGTGTGCTGGAGGCTCCAGCCCAGGAGACCCACAGCGCTCTCTGTTGGAGACAGATGGTAGCTCTCCAGATCCCAACAGTAACCCCAGTCCTAACAGAAAACAACATAAAACAGAAGAGGATCATTGGCGCCCTCTGGTGGGCAAGCCTAAGGATCCCAACACAAATATTAAAAACAGATTATTGCACAGGGTATTAAATGGTAATTGCACAAGTTATTGCCGTTGTAGTGTCGCATTATGGGGTCTGATGACAGCAGGGATGAATGACCTGCGGTAAAAATTCCTTTCTAAAAATGAATTCCGAAAAGGATGAACTCTAATTTAAGATATCAATAATATAGTTACTGCTTGTCATAATGAAAATTTTAGATATCAAAAAAATATATCATGCTAGATATCCAGAAATCCAATAATTGAGATCAAAAGTACACACTGAATAAGATTAGTTGTAATTAAAATATGATGGCTAGTAACAATTTGTTTACAGAGATCTGGCATTCATTTTTAGGCATCCAGAATGTTTTTTTTTTTTTTTTTTGATAGTAGTAATGTAATTTCGGATATCTGAAAGTGACGCCCCAATACACATGCAATGTTGCTGTTTTTCATTAAAAACCTGTACAGTACACTTGCATTTATTTACAGTGACTTACGTCAACCTACTTAACTCACCTTTACCTTCAAACATCTTGATATGATATATAAACTTGATATATAAAGCTTAGGAAAAAAATGTATGCAAGAGTTTTACATTCTCCAAAAGTCGACCGAATTCCCTCGACGAGATCTCTTATGCTCCACCCGGGGTGACCTCATCTCCAGCACTGAATGCTTATTGGCTGAAAAATCTTTATGTGGTAAATGATCAAAGACAGGAGACCACAAATCACTGAATGTGATTTATAGCTGCCTGTTCTGCAGGGTACTTTGTTGTTGTATCTGTTGTAATAAAAAAAAGATAATGTATATAGAAAAGTGTTCAATTATTGTTTATGGTCAGGAAGATCAGCTCTGTGATTGGCTGCCCTCTGGAATCAGTGCAGGAGGTGGAAAACAAAAGGATCCTAACTAAATGAACATCTCTGTTGTATAATGCCCCCCCCCCATGCATTAAGCTGGTGCTGAACTGGACAGCTCCTTCAGTGACAGACTGCTGCACCCTAAATGCACCAGGGAACGTTATCACAGATTCTTCCTCCCAGCAGCTGGAAGACTCTAGAACCACCACTGTTCCCAGTAACCTCCATAAGTTTTTACATTCATGCTAATTTTGTACAGTTTCAACCTTAGTCAGTTAAATAACCTGCTGCTGTCATTTTGCACGTCTCTGATGTTGCTGCTATTTTCAAATATCCATTACTGTAAAAATGTCCATAGCTGCATATTGGTTATTTATTCTCCAGGTACACGGTATTTATATTGTTAAAACACTTTACAGTACAGTATTCTTTTATTTATATTTTAACTCTTATTATGTTATTGTTTTACATTTTTCTAAGGTCCAAATTTGTGAAACCATTTTTTCTATAACCCTTTTGCTAAATCCTTTTTTAAACACCAGAATTTCACCATTGTGGGATAATATAGGGATTTTCTATT
This sequence comes from Cyprinodon variegatus, assembly GCF_000732505.1. Lineage (NCBI taxonomy): Eukaryota > Metazoa > Chordata > Actinopteri > Cyprinodontiformes > Cyprinodontidae > Cyprinodon > Cyprinodon variegatus. The sequence goes on from NW_015150785.1 coordinate 143,677, forward strand.
TTATTCTATTCTATTCTATTCTATTCTATTCTATTCTATT
>NW_015150785.1:144270-146577 GCF_000732505.1 Cyprinodon variegatus
ATTCTATTCTATATTCTATTCTATTCTATATTCTATTCTATATTCTATTCTATTCTATTATTTTGTTTTGATGAGCAAGCTGCATATGGAAGAGGAGAGGGACTTTGAAAAATTATCCTAATTTTTTGCAGATTCAATGTTGACAGTTATGACTTTTTTCAGCTTATAGTTACATTATATGAACTCATAATAAACATTATTTGGGGAACCCAGAAGTAGTACCTATTCCCGTGTGTAGATGGCGCACTCCGGTTTATACAGGAATCACGTGACGCTGTAGCAGCCAATCAGATTACATGACAGGGAGGCGCAGGCTTCCGGCCCGTTAAACGTCAACAACAGAGTGAAAGACGAAGAGGAGAAGCGTTTACTCTCAGCGGCTGTTATGTTTTACCCTTCTACGATTCCGCAATAATATCCGGTACGTTGTTGTTTAGATTTCTAATGTAATGTTTTTAGGGTACTTTACAGATTGACCCATTAGTTTTTGTAAAGGAACATTTTAGGGTCAGCCGGGTGGTCGCGTTAGCTGTCGGTGCAGCTAACGCTAGCATAGCATAGCATAGCATAGCATAGCTACCCCGGCCGGTGGAAACTGGTCCAACAAATCTAATTTAAAGTAGATAATTTTGAGCTAAATATCTTTTATTCACACAACCAAAATCTACCCATTATATATTGCAGCGTTACTGTTTCCAATGGACTCAAATTTTCTTTGTTTTCATTATTATAACAATTATATTTACCTTATTGCATGTAATCTTTTCCATGTGAAAAAAATAGGCTAAAAAAATGAAAAATATATATATTTTAGTTGGAAATGTACGCATGATAACATGGTATCCTTTTAAATGAGTGTCTGGAGTAGTAAAGCGATTGTCATACATCTAAGAATGACAAGTTCAGCTTCCTCATTAGGCGAAATATATACAAATATATTTTCTTGATAAAATAAAGTACAGCCTTTCCTGTCCTTGTCCCATCAACTTTGATTTCTAATGTCTTCCGTGACACTGATTTTATAGCCAGTTTTAGCCTCTCCTCTCTCTCTCTGCTGAGAGATATTTGTGGGGGTTTATGCACCTTCATGCACTTAAAGCAATGGGATCAATATCTGGACCCAGATCCTCAGTACTTTCATTTTCAGAGAGTACTTTGTAAGTTTTGGGCTTTTTTTGTGATTTAGGGTCCAGATCTGCTTTCATTTTAATTAATTTTACAAATGATTTAAATTTAACGCAACCATCATTTACTGTCATGATGTTTGACATGACTTCATGATGCGTTTGCATCAGTATTAGTATTGATGTTCTTCTATCTTTGGGTGTCTCAGTTCACTTCAGTGTTAGTAGGTGCAATTTATTTAGATTGTATTGTAAATTGGGTCTAAAATTGCCTAAAACAAAATGCCAAATCATTGTCTGACCTTCAAGTAATTTGATGGATACCTTTACACAGTTGATTATCTTATAATCATAAACCTTGAGGCATTTTATGTCATAGACTCTAAGATTTCATGGAAAATGTTTTACCAATAAAAAGCTGAAAGGTGTGGCTTATATTTGTGTTCTCAGTCTGTATGGAGAGAATCTGTAAACATCTATTTTCAAGTGTCTCCATTTTCTCACCTGCATTTAGGTGTTGATTTCGACTTGGAACATATTTGTTATCAGATCACGTACATAGATTATTGTCACGTTGTTACAAAACAAATAAAGGAATAAAACAATGTCACTTTAAAAATAAAAACTTGTAAACGGAAAAAAAAAATCTCAGAAATTGTTCTAATTGTAGTTTTTTAAGGAAATAATGTAAGGTAAAAAAATAATAATCATCAAAAATGCTACAAACCCCCCCTACCTACAATAGTCTGAAAAGTTTCGGTGCAGAATGAAGCATCTGCTGTTCAGATGTAACTAGTAACATAAAATGATTTGATCTATACTATTCTTTAGAGCTCTGTCTTTATGATTAGGGTTCACTGTCTTGCTGGAAGATAAACCTCTGCCTCTTTTCATTTTATCTTTAGCTGCTCCGCTGATCGACCTTGTCTGATCCAGTTTGTTTATGTCTTGGTAGTGTGCAGCTGTGCCAAAGTCTATTTTCAGGTGATGGATTGAACAGAGCTCAGTGATTTGTTCCAAGTTTGAAATATGTTTTTTATAACCTAATTTTACAATAAGCTGCTCCACAACTTCTTCCAGAACGGCCATCCCTGTTCATTGATCCTGTGTGTTCCTTAAAGGAATAGTACACCCAAAACATGATTAGCCTTCATTTTCTACTCACCCCCATGCTGAACAACAC
>NW_015150785.1:150931-155689 GCF_000732505.1 Cyprinodon variegatus
ATATATATATATATATATATATATATATATATATATATGTATAACAATAATGTTTTCTCCTTTTTGAATTTTATTGTAGACATTTCATGTAGATAAACATGTGGATCATTTTTTATTTTGCATTTTCGTAATGGAGTCGTTAACCATTTAATTGAATTGTGGTTTCACCTCTACTTACTAAGTTGGAGGTTTTTGATGGTAAACATGTTTTTTTTTTGGATTGACACTCATCAGTGTTTTCTTTGCAGAAGTGACACGCGCCCTCTGAAACACGAATGGCGGCCCACACCCCTCCTAGTTCTCCACAGGAACTCATCTGTGCCCAATTTCCGTCGGGAAGGCAAAAGGATGGAGGGCCTGAGGAAGCCTGGGGTGACGGCGCTGAACCGAACCACCGCCCTGCAGGAAGAGCTCAGCAGACTGAGGGCTCAGATCGCAAAGATTGTTGCAAGTGATTCAGGTCAGTAACTCACTGTGATGAGAGACGCTCTTTTGTCTGTAACTTCTGTTACTAGAGGCAGTTTGAAAGTAATATAGCCACTGATAAAACCTGTTGGGTTTTTATTTTATTATCAATGAATCATCAAACATTTCAGAGCGATGCAGGTTTCATGTTGCTCTCACTAAGGAGTATACGGCAGCGCTGGTGTCTTCGTGTGACTCGTCCAGCTGCCCTGATTCCCTGTAAGCGGTTTGGTAGTGAGGTGACTTGGCACCAGTTTGTAGGTCAGTGATGGAAGATTATCCCTGCTGGGAGCTGCTGGTTTAACACAGACAAGCTGAGTGCATCATGTTTTCTGTTAAATTCAGACTTTGGAGGCTTAGTATAAATTTCTTTAAATGTTTCCATACAGCCTGAAAAACTCTGGAGATTTGATTCATTTTCCAGGTCTGGAAAAGTATGGAAACAGATTCTAAGTAAATACATGTATTTCTTTTTTTTTTTTTAAATCAGTCATTGTGAGCAAAGGGCTCCCTGAAAGCAGCTTTAATGAGGATGTAATGTTTGTATCGTCTGTTAAGACTGAAGCAGGTATGTTTGGCACGCTGGATGGACTCATATTTCTGCTTAGTTTTTTTTTTTTTTTTTACATTACTTTGAGAAATGACATGTTTGCTCAAGGAAACTAGTTCTTCCTGGTTTGGAGAAAATCCTCCAGGTGCAGTTTAAAGCTCTTGGAACCAAAGTAAACAGGAGAGTAGCTTTGGGTTGAATTATTGTAAATATTATGTTTTTTTTTTGATAATTGACCTTAGATTAGTTTACTGGTACCGTTTCTAATAATTTGGATATTTTTGGTACAGTTTCATGGTTCCTTCCTGTATATAACCTAAGCTGAGCTGGTCATGAAAGGCTGCTGATTCTTTTTCATGTGAAAAGGTGTTAGTTTGCACAAGCTACATTTAAAAAAAGCCTCTAAACGTCGGTTATTGTATTATATGAGAATAACCCACAGACGAAGAGGAAGGCTCTGCAGAGAGTAATGAAGACTGCAGAAGGGATTGTTGGGACGGAAGTTCCTCCTTCGACAGGTTGTTCGTAAAGCGCTGTCGGAAAAAGAAGCAGGGGGGATCGTCAAGGGCTCCCTCCACCCTGCTCGCCCTCTGCTCATACGCTACATGTATGACCTGAGGCGCAGCAGGGCGGATGGTATCAGGGCCCACAGAACTCGCCTTCTGAGTGATGGCAAATAAAAATGACTAGAAACTGAAAAACAACCAGAAACTAACTCCCCTAATTACATCTCAAGGCTGGTTTATGCTCAGAAATCAGGTCGTCTGCGTTTGTGTTGCAGTTAACACAGATATGCCCCGCCCCTTCCACAGACACTCTGCTGCACCTCACAAAACTGTAGGTGACCGCAGACTGGAAGCCTCTGATTGGTCAAACCTAAATCTGCTCTACACTATGCTTATTTCCTGTTTAGCACCTTTTTGTTTGTCTGACCGCCATTTTGGAAAACAACTTGTGAAGATGGAGCAGCTGGAAGAGCGAGGTGTTGGCCCTCATGTCCTGCTGTTGTTGACTCTGAGAGTTTTTGATAAATAATTCCAAAAAGCCTGACTGCTGGTTATGGACAAAGCAAATAAAAACCTTATTTTAATGCCTCTTAATTAAACATTGAGCCTCCTCCAGTCAAACTGATGTTAGCGTTTAGCACCATTGACAGCGAAGCTGCAGCTGACCATACAACCATGTGAGAACAAAATCATCTCATTTGGCTTTTTCTTCTTGTTAAAGAATTGACGTAGAAGAGGATTTTATTTTTTAATAAATCTTTAATTGAAATAAGAAAAATAAAACAGAATTGAACAAAAATGGAAACAAATTATCAGTAAATGTTTGAAGTTTTTCTTTTCCTCCAGACTCTAACCCCCTCACCCCCGAGCTGCTCTCCCCTGATGACACCAGCATGGGGTTTTCCATGGCCCCATTCGAGACCGCGTCCCTCCAGCCGGCGACCGTAGCCCCCGCTTCCTTCGTCATCAGCGACGTCACTGAGGAGGAAGAGGAGGAGGCAGAAGACGAAGAACTGGTGGAGGAAGATGAGAAAGACGTAGTCTCCATCGTCTCTGAGCTCCTTCCCGATCCTCTGCCTCCCGTTTCCATGACGGCGTCGGCCACCTTCGATCTGGACAGGCCCAGCATGGATTTCCGGGAGGCGGAGGAAGACACGGTGTCTCTGTCCAAGTCCACCAGCTTCGCCGACGTCATGGACATCCTGAAGGACATGAACAAAATGAAGATGAGTAAAGACAGGTGAGGGATGGAGAAACGGTGGAAGTTCATTGTTTTGTTTGCAGTTTTTACTGACGGGATGTGTTGCCTTGTTCAGGTACAACAGAGGCTGCACCTCCCTCAGAGAGGAGGACTCGGCCACGCTGATATCAGAAGCTCTGAGGAAAAAGTTCGTCCTGAAAGAAGAAGATTCTGCTGCTGTGAAAAGGAAGTAGTCAATTTAGCCAAATCCTGCTGCTCCATGTAAGTCAGGATAAAGCTGACAGGATGAGTGTTTTATATATTTTTCGAACATTTTTTTTTTCGTTAGCTTTATAAATTTTCAGTTTTAGGCGTTTGCCGGTACAGTTTATGCCCACGGATTGAAATCCCGCCCCTTTCCCAGTCAGAAAAAAAGCCACGCTGCTGCTGTTCCTCTGGGAACTTCATTACGTTTTACAGCGAAGATCTTACCTGCCGTTAAACGCCTCAGCCAGTTAGATCCCTTTTTTTCCACTTAATTAAATGTGCTTACTTTACAGAATGAGTATCCAGCCTGCAACCATTGAGAGACCCAAATGAGGAGACTTTGCTGTTAATTTTCATTATGAAAGATGCAAATATTATGTCAGATGTTTAAATAACTTTTCTAGAACATACTTGAATAACAGCTCTAGTTTCCAAGTGAGGCTTTCTTATTTGTATTTTGGTCCAAAGTTTGCGGGATGATGCACATTTTTATTGATTCCACATACATGTTCATCTCTTCCTATTAGAATATGATTGAAAAGTTCATTTATTTCAGAAAAAAAAGATTTATTACCCAAAGTGAAATCTAATTTAAAACCTTTGAGGAATGAAGACTTTTGTTCAACAGAAATCACATATTTGATGTTTATTAAAGTTGCTCAGGAGACTTTTTTCCTTCCACTCAACTTTCCGCTTCTATAATTTGGTACTTTGTGAACAGCCATGGCTGTCTGCTGGTCGTCTGTCAGGTCAGCAGTCTTCTCCATCTTAATCGGTGTGATGAGTTTCATTTGTTGGAGCTGAATTACTGAGAGAACTTTACCTGATATTCAGATTCCTGACGGTTGGCGAACCACAGATGGAAACCTGAGCTGAGGCCTGATCGTACGTTAGCAGCGAAGTGAAGTTAGCGCTGTTCTGTGTGTGTAAATTAAATTTATGGATTCTTTAGTCTCAACTGCAGAAGAAACGAGCCTGAACAGATTTGCTCTCCCCGCCTGTTGAAGCTCCTAACTGATATTTGAAGTCATATGTGGAAAAATGTAAGCAAACGAGCAATTCTACGCAACATCATTATGAGCGCTATATAACGGGTCAGGAATTAACTACTCAGATTTTTCAGAAGCCTTATTGCAGATCATTAGCCCATTTTTATCCCTATATTCTCCTAAAAGTGTCCTCCATCTCTAACTGTCTCTAAATAAAGCCTCTCTATCAGTTATTTCCGTCTAATTCAATGAAAGCCCCAGTAGAAATCCCTGCTTTCTTCACACTACAGCTTTTAGCACGTGAGTTAAATCATACTTGGTTTCTCTTTTTCTGTGCAGAAAATGTTTTAGAGGAAACGCGTTCATTCTCTCATTGAACAAACGATTGAAGTTAAAATCTAACTGCAGGCAGATTTTTTTTTTTCTGGGTGTGTCGTAAACCTTCCTTAGCATGCTCCTTCATCTGCCTCTCCTGATTAAGAGAATTTCATGTTTTATTTTTGCAGTACGAGGGTTTAACTGTTGTACCTCGGGGCCCATTGAGGCCCCATCATCACCGTTTGTTTATCCTGTTATTGTTTGTATTTTTTTTTTCTTTATGCAGGTGACTGTAAATAAAGGTTGTGCGACTGTTTTCAAAATGAGTCCTTTTTGTGATTCATGTAGTGACAAAATATAACCACATGGGGGCAGTGCTAACCCAAACAAATCCTTATACCTCAGATATTTTGAATAAAATAAGTTTGCTTTCCTGCCCATAAAACTCAAAACAGAAGTGAAGACAGAAAATATCTATCTATC
>NW_015150785.1:155901-157296 GCF_000732505.1 Cyprinodon variegatus
ATATATATATCTATATAGATATATATATCTATATAGATATATATATCAATACAGCAAGAAAAATAACTTTAAAAAAAAAAACAAGGCCACGGAAGCACAAAATGCATTTTATTTTTAAATTCTTGATCTTAACACTCCTGTTACAGTCTAACATCCGGATCACATAACTGAAAGTTAATCTCACCAGTTTCCATCAGAACAATTGAGATGGACACGAGGAGCTATCAGGACAAACTGAACATCAGATCTTCACTCAGATCATCATAGCAAGAGCAATTTTCAAATATTTAACTAGAAAATCCTTTCTAAGGTTTAGGAAGCCAGTGAACCATAGTAGAAAATAGTGACAAAAAGAACATAGACCTTGATCGTTTTCTGCAGGCCTCTATAGGCGACCTCTAAACCCAAGACTACAGCTGACCACTAGAAAGTTTAACGTCTTCACTTGAAACAGGTCAACTAAATGAACCATCTCGTCCTCAGAGGAAGGAGCTCACCCAGAGAAAGGCGTTCCCTTTGAGTGGAAGGCAAGGCCAGAGGAATTTTAGTATTTAGGCATCATTGTCACCAATAACTGCTCTGTACAGAGCTGAGATTAGGACTGAGACACAACCTCTGAGCGTCAGGATGGTTCACTGTTGGCATGACTCAGTGTTCATTATTAGTTGACTGGTATTCTATTTTCCTTCTTTAACCTTCCCACAAAGGTCCAGTCTCTAATAATTTTTTTCTCAGCCATGGGTGAGTCTGTACAACGTCTTTGCATCAATGTGGGATTAAATCCACTTAAACCAGGGACCTCCAAACCTCTTAAAACGTAGGCCAAGGTCGAAAATATTAATGGGGCCAAAAACGTAAAGATTTTAGAAACGCCTGCAGAAATGGAAATGTTAGCCACATGAAGTCTGGGTGATCTGAGACAAAAAAAAGGTCCAGCTGAAAGATGGGCAGGTCATTTCTAAAAATGTTGGGTTTCCTTTTTATAAGCTTTGCTCAACAACTGGATATGGGTTGGTTTTGTTTTTTTCTAGTATGACCTGTGGGCTGCACTTTGAACACTCCCCACCTAAACCCTCCTGCTCTCACTGTTACAGAAGCTCTGTGGACGTGGCTTAAAGATTCTTCTTTAGACCCCTTAGCAAAGCTGGTTCTGGCTCTTATTTGACTTTTCAAAGCCCTAAATCCTCCTTTAGTGCAGTCAAACTTAAAATAAAGTTTTTGATTTTTTTTCCCCCCTTATATCAGGTGTCTTCAACGTTTTCCAGGCTAAGGACCCCCAAACTGATGGCGAGATGAAGCGGGGACCCCCTAATTATATATATTGTTTGAAATTGTGTTATATCAAACTGGCAGAGATGGCAAAAGTACTCACTTTCCGTACTTGAGTAAAAGTAC
>NW_015150785.1:158154-161256 GCF_000732505.1 Cyprinodon variegatus
TATATATATAAAACAAAAGTAAAAAAACAAAAACAAAATTTTGTCGACCCCCATGCAGTACCTCCGTGGACCCCCTAGGGGTCGCGGACCCCCTGTTGAAGACCTTTGCCTTATATGATCTATTTATGTTAAAACTCTCCATCAAATTGTTGCATTTTTATATAGATACTCCCTAATATAACTAAAACAATGTAGCCCAATATGTTATAGAGTATGAATGCAGAAGTTACATTGTTTCTGCTAAAAAAATATAAAATTTGACTTGTTTACTGTCTTAGTAATGTTTCCTGAGACAGCTTTTGTTGTAAATTGGGGGTTATATAAATTGGCCTGAGCTGGATTGAATTAATGTCCGATGCCAGAATATTCAGTTTAGTCCTGCAAAATCTTAAAAGGATCAATTCAACATAATAAAGCAAAAAAATTAAATCTTCGTTGTGGATTTCCTGCGTTTCAAAAAAAAGCTTATAATCAGCCAAATCATGTGCTAGCTCTCTACTTAATGTCTACATGTGCTGTGCAGAGGATCTCTGATAACCCACATTCCTTCCCAGGACGACCCGGCCCCTCTGTGATTCACAGCCTATTTTCTCTCAGAGTCCTTGGCCCACTTTGTCTCTGGTCACCTCCATTGTGGAGGTGAGGAGGGATGGATCCATCTATAGATGTGAGATGAGGTCTTTGCAGCTTAATGGGACTTTGTGTCAGAATGAGGATTTGTTAAGCGGATAAATACAGGCTTTCATTTCAAAGTGACACTGGCACTAGAAGTTAAGAAAACAGGTTAAGGCTCTATTAGAGGAGGTGAACCCAACTGTAAGAGGACCTCAACTTCCAACCAGATCTGAGCCTTCAGGGGCAAACTTCGACACTCAGACCTGGACCTTCAGAGGCTCATAAAGAAATAACAAAATCAGCCTTCTATCACCTAAAGATAATCTCCAGGATTAAAGGACTAATATCTTAGCAGGACCATAAAAAAATCATATATTAATCTTTAGCAGAACTGATCCTTGCAGTTGTGTCTTCACTGGTCTGCATAAAAAGGGGATCAGAAAACTGCAGGTGATTCGGATTGCTGCTGCCTGCGTCCTCACTAGAACCAAGAAAGTGAAGAACTTCAGCCCAGTTATAAAGAAATACAACACAGACCTGCTGTCAGTGGACTAACCTCTCGGACCTCTCAGGTCTTCTGGTTCTGATCTGCTTTGCAGAACCAGAACCGAACAAGGAGAAGCAGCTTTGAGTTCCTATTGTTCAAATAATCTGGAAGAAACTCCCAAAATGCTGAATCACTTAGTTGCTTTAATACAGATTAAAAACATCTTTGTTTAGAGATACCCTTGACTGAGTCGTCTAAACATTACTAATTTAACTTTGTAGCCCAACTTTCATTTTATCATCAGTAATTTTAGTCTTGATAGTTTATAATTTTAATTGAATTAGTAATATTCTTTAATTATGTCTCTGCCTCTGCAATGGACTTCATCGTGTTTTCCTGTTATCTTTTTTAATGTGCAGCACTATTAGTGGGAGTGTTGGCATAGTGGTTTTGCTCTGAGAAGGTTGCATGTATCCGGTTCAATCCCCACAGCCTGCACTCTGGGTCCCTGAGCAAGACCTTTAACCTCACACTGATCCCTGGGTGCTGCACAATGGCAGCCCACTGCTCCCCAAGTCGATGGGTTAAATGCAGAGAGTTAATTCCTCTATTGTGAGATCATCCATCCATCTATTTTCCATCATGCTTATCCCAAGCGGTGTCATGAGGGGGGCTGGTGTCTACGGGCGAGAGGCGGAGTCAACCCTGAACAGGTGTCCAGTCCATCACAGGGCAACACAGAGACAAACAGAACAAACAACCCATCACGCACGCAATCAAACCTTTGGAGAAGCAATTTAACCTAATAGTCACGTTTTTGGACTGTGGGAGGAAGCCGGAGTACCCTGAGAGAACCCATGCATGCACAGGGAGAACATGCAGACTCCATGCAGAAAGATCCCGGGCCGGGAATGGAACCCAGAACCTTCCTGCTGCCCTATAGTTGTGATCTATAAATACTGTGAGATCAATAAGTTCAATTTCTTTCCTTTCTTTTCTATGAATTATGTTGCTACTGAAATGTGCTGTTATAGATAAACTATCCTAAAAGACTTGAAACATTTGAAAGAAGACACTGAAATTACTTAAATCAAACATTTAAATTCTGAATCAGGTGAAAGATCTCAGTGACATTACTGAAATCGCAAAGTTTAGGAAGGAAGTCACTGTTGATGCAAAACAGCAATCTCTTCATGTCAAAACAGCAACTCCCTTTAAAATTATACATTAATGTCATGGTTCTAATTTAGTTAAAACATCCAGTTAAAACCAAATTATTTCTTGTACTGCATCCCACTGAACTCAAAATCCGACTAAACTTTTCTTCTTTTAGGTCGGAAATGGTTTGTTTTTGTTATAAAGACAGCTTTGGTCAAGTCCTGCAGACAGAACTGGTGTAACTGGGTCAGGTTTGTTGGTTCTCTTGCTTAAACACCTTTACAGCTCTGGTTTCGTTATTCTGATTCAGTCCTGAAGCTAAATCAGAAGTACGATTCTCATTGTCCAGTTGGATCACAAATTGGGAGCCCAAACTTTAACTTTCTGGTTGATGACTACTTATGTACAAAGTGATAGCACTAATTTTTGTGATGTTTAAAAGCGCCTGTTGCAGAAAAACGCCTCTAAAATAATCTGTGGCCACTTTTGTGTCACATATTGCTACAGGACTCCTATATTCAGCAAGTTTCTTTACCAGGGGTGGAAAGAAACGAATTACATTTACTCACGTTACTGTTATTGAGTACTTTTTATGAGTAATTTGTAATTTTCTGAGTCATTTTTGAAATATGTTATTTTTACTTTTACTTGAGTAAATTTCAACCTAAGTAGTTTTACTTTGCTATATTTAAAACTAAGGATGCACGATATAATCGGCCCCCTATCGGTATCGGCCTTAAAACTGAATATCGGACATCGGCCACCCCACCGATATTTAACCCGATATTTGATCAGCTTCTGAGTTTCTAAAGTAGTTCGTAAGGGTGCTGGAAATCCTTGAA
>NW_015150785.1:162606-165165 GCF_000732505.1 Cyprinodon variegatus
GACACCAGTATCTAAAATGGTGGTATCGGTATCAGTGAGTACCAACTAATAGGGCACCGATACCATTTTGAGAGCAAAAAGTTTATTCAACTATTATCACTCATTCCAGGTAGAAAATAAAAAGTTCTGCTGGATTCAGTTTGTTTTAGTCTTTTTCCTGATTCACAAATGTAGGCAGCAGTTTGACAAACCATGATGGAAGTTATTTTACATCCAAGTAGTTTGCAGTTCTTCATATATCAATATCAATTTCAAACAGGTGGTATCGGTATCGGCCAATACTGCACAGCCTGGTATCGCGGCCAAAAAATGGCATCAGCGCAACACTAGTTCTAATCCAATCGTATATAATAAAAGGGGAGTCTATGTATATTACCATCAACTTTTATTTTTTTTACATATGAATCCTGTGACAACAGGGTTAGTAGATGGACGACAGGCGATGAGATCCACTTTATTCACAATATATGATGGCTAACAGAATATGGTGTAACGCCGCTTATTATTAAACTGTTGAGCGATGGAAGCTGCCATCGTTACAGCCACATCATAAAGATGAAGGAAGAAAAGAAAAAAAGACAGTTATTAACAGCAGAGCAGTCAGAGATGCTGCTGCTGTAGAGAAGAGGTACGGAGTGCAGTCAGTGGGAGAGATAATTAATTCTTCCATGACCTTTCAGACTGTTGATGCTTGGAAAACTCATAAATCCATTTGAGTTTATTTTAATCTCAATATTTTAATTGTTTAACAATATATTTAATAATATGTAAAAGTATGAATCCACCGAATCATCTTGGTGAGGATCAATTCTTATTTTGTGAAGTTGCAACTTTGGTGAAGTAAAAGGGAAAGTTTAAGTTATGATGATCAAGTTCAGTTTGCTTTTTAAAAAATAAATTATGTTTAGATTGTTCTTTCAAACGTGATCCTGAATTTATAAAATATAACAGAATTGATGATTTTTTTTTCGTCCATGTCTGTAGAAAGAAAAAACTACAGAAACCGGAAAAAAATGCATGAGACCAACAAAAAATAAGCCTTCTGTGATTTACTTTCTGGTTTGTTTTGGCTTGTCTCTGTTTTTTTCTTCTATTGTTGCTTCATTTTTTATTATCTTTGGCAGTTGCTTTGTGTCTCTGTTTGGTTGTCTACTTTCTGAAGGCTGCAGGGTCTCACTGGAATCTTCCTATTTTGCTTCTGAAATTGTTTGTGTGTTTAGATTTTATTCTGTTTCTCTTCTGTGATTATTTTTTGATAACTTTGTGTTTTTGTAATCTTTTTTTTTTATCTTCTTGAAGAAGTTTTTTTTGCTTGACCGAGCTTTCCTGTATAAAAAGTTCCCACGGTCTTTTAAAGTTGTATCTCTTTATTGATTTGGATGTTTACTCTTCATAGTTTGGATGTTTTAGATTTTTGCACGGTTTGTCGACATAGTAATGTTAAATTAACTTTTCTTTTCCAAAGAAAGATCTAGTAGCCAGAAAAACCTGAGAGGAGAGAAGATGGGTATTGCAAAAAAAGATCTTAGAAGTGTGGCATGCATTTACATTTAGAGTTAACACATTGCAAAGCTAACTTTACTAGAATTCTAATTGCAAGTTCTTTTTCTCAATTACAACTGAGTGACTTCTGGACTTTATAGTCTCATTTTTTTTTACTGTAAAATATGTGTTTGCTTTAGTGAACGAGCTTCTGTTTTTGAAAATCCACAGGAAATACCAGAAGAATGGAACTTTGAGTTCCCTAATGATCATAACAGCCCTCTAAGTCAATCTGTTTTCCTCATTAATAATGTATAAAGACCCAAACAGATGCAGATAAGGGATAAAATACCAGTTGCAGGACTAAAGTAGCCTGGATTACATTCTTGTATGTGTCGGATGCTAGCAGCTAAGCTATTTGTTAATTAAGTTGTGAGTGAAATGGAAAGAAACATGCTGTGTTCAAAAACAAAAAACAGCTTCTCTGTGTTTGGATGTTCGGTGTAACGACCATCTTCCTCAGTGTATCGTAGCAACAACAAGCTGAATACAATGTGGATGACAAGGGTCCTGAGGGGAAACACAAGAGCTGCATCTGCTGCTCTCAGCCGCCCACTCCTCCATAAGTGTCACCCACGCGTCCCCCGTCCTACCCCCACGTCATCCAGGCACAAATCTCCCGTCTATGACTCACAACGGAGACAGCTCCACAAGGGCTCCCTCAGATCAATCGAATTCACTCTGCAGCTTCTATTTTTGGTCGTCTATTGAGTCTCAGTCTCATTAAGTCTCTTTAAGTGGGATTGCCCTTTAAAGATGAGCGCCGTGTGATAAACTGTGACCGTGAGTGGAGCTGTACTCGCTCCTAATTTAGACACAAACCTGTTGATGTGTGGTGTCAATTCCTCCTGGAAATATTAGCAAATGTTAATTAGCAGCGTTAATTGGAGTGAGCCTGCCAGCTTTTAATGGATGACAACTCGTATTAACAAGAACAAAAAACAGCAAAGGAAAGTCAAAACCTTTGATATTAAAACCAACATTTTTTTCATTTGCTGAAGATGAGTCCTGAGTCGT
>NW_015150785.1:165524-166655 GCF_000732505.1 Cyprinodon variegatus
AGTAGTAAAGTAAAGTAAAAATATCAAAAAAATCTACTGGAGTACAGTAACGAAGTATTTGTACTTCGTTACTTCCCATCTCAGGTTAAAAGAAAGGTGCATTTGGACATTTCAAACGGAGCACCGAGTTTTCAGGTGTTCATCCATAAATGATAACTGTTAAAAAAAGTAAACCTCAATACCCATCAATTCTCTCATGTGCAGTTTTCTGTTGCCTTGCAAACTGTTTAACCCGTCCACATTCTTACCCCTTTCAATCACCAACTTCTATTTACTTTATAAAGTTAATTTAAATAAACAAAAAGTCCATCTTGGCCTGTATTTCCGCCAGCCTTTGGAAAGCACTTTCAAAACCCTGCTTAAAAAGAACAACTCAGACAAAGTAATCTTTGTTTTCTTTTGCTTTTAAGGCACTTTTCCTGTTATTAAAATGTACTATAAGCTAGTAGTAGATTTATTTGGTACATTTTACACATTGTTGTGCATAACTGTGCAGTGAAAGGAAAAAGTACCTGATTTTAATTTTGTTTTTTAAATATATATCTGAAAAGTGTGGTTGCATTTGCATGGATCGCATTGATTCATCTCTATTTCTACAGCTGTCTCAGGCTTTCTCTCATCCTTATCCTTAAAGATAAGGATGTGGTGAGATCTAAGGGAGGTTGGACCGAGACCTGCTTTGAACATCAGTTTTAAAATCTTGCCACATATAATCAGATTTAGGACTGGAATTCGGACGGTCTACTCTAACACATCTATATGCTTTGATCTATATTTCACATTAATTCTATTTCTATAGCACTAATTCACAGCACATGTCATCTCATTGCACTTCACAGAGACACTTTAATTAGAACATCCGGGCAGAGTGGTTAAAGGTTCCTCCTGTATGAACATTTGGCATCAGTAGATATTACCTGCATTGTGTCATCGGCTCTACAGCAATCCTTCACATCAGGCATGCATGCAGCAACAGGGGAGAGGAAAACTCATTTTTGACAGAAAGAAACGTGCAGAACGAGGCTGAGAGTGAGCAATCGACTCAGGGTTCAAGGATACAGAAGCAGACATACAAGAGGAACATATGGGCTCTGATCTGTAAATACCTGTTATGTTTGAAGACTTTAAACC
>NW_015150785.1:170635-171707 GCF_000732505.1 Cyprinodon variegatus
GGTTCAAGGATACAGAAGCAGACATACAAGAGGAACATATGGGCTCTGATCTGTAAATACCTGTTATGTTTGAAGACTTTAAACCAGTTTCATGTCAATACATACTCCTTTCAACTTTCTAACAACATGGACAGACTCAGTGCACTGACGTGTTACAGAAAAAAAAAAGTTTATAACATAAAAAGAAAGAAGATAAAGTTATGTGTTGAGCTAACAAATACTGCAGAATGAAAGAATAAAGATATATAACAGAATGATGAAAAGGGGTCCTTATGTCCTCCAGCAGTCTAAGCCCCTAGCAGCATAACTATAGAGAGTTAGTTAGAGATTACGATTATGGCTCTGGCATTTTTCCATCTACACCGGCCCGCTTAACCCCCCACCCCCCGACAAAAGAATAGAAGCACAGTAAAACTGGGTGCGATTCAAATGTAAAACACAATATGAATAAACATTGTGGATTAACCGATCTATCTTCAAGCATCACACGACAACAACCACCAAGACTTCTATAATGCGGTTTGACTGGCTTTGGTCATTCACGGACGTGACAGTGACTGCTGCTTATGGAAAGCCAAATGGTCCGATTACTGTTTTAATTCTCTACATGGTAGAAACCACAAGTAATTGGACCATTTGGCTTTCCATAGCTGCTGCGCAACGTCCACAATCACCACATCAGCAGGGTTGCCAGATGTCACTGACTCATGTTTTCCAGCCCAAAACATTTTCATAAATCTCGCCCAATTTGAACCAAAGTCTATTGATGTCTGAGGCCGTAAATCTAAAGAAAAACATTTTTTTAACCCATATACGGCCATCCTAAACTACCAGATTGGGAAACATCCCAGCCTGGCAACAATGAACCTTAGACATTAGCCTTTAGATGCAAAACCCCATCATGCACCGCAACATATTTTTGCAAAATATTCTAGCCTGGCTGTGTGTTTCCTGGATGGGGCCGCCTTTTACAGCTGCTTTTTCTATGTCTGCTCCTGTCTCCTTGAACCCCAGTGGGCCTCAGCAGATGGCCGCTCACACTGAGCCTGGTTCTGCTGGAGGTTTCTTCCTG
>NW_015150785.1:172262-175460 GCF_000732505.1 Cyprinodon variegatus
ATCGACTCAGGGTTCAAGGATACAGAAGCAGACATACAAGAGGAACATATGGGCTCTGATCTGTAAATACCTGTTATGTTTGAAGACTTTAAACCCGTTTTCATGTCCATACATACTCCTTTCAACTTTCAACACACATGGCTTGTTCTAAACTAGAAATCCTCATTTTTTTTTTTTAACAGTAGCTTTTATCTTTCCTCTCATCAATAAAGAGCTGATTTGTCAAGCGAATGACTCATATTATTCTGTTAAAAGATTTCCCACTTCAGCTGTGGATCTCTGCACCCCCTCTTAATGCTATCATTGGCCTCTTGATAGCTTTTCTTTATTCAGCCTGCTGGTTTAGGCGGATATGCTATGTCCATGCTTATAAAATGGTTTGAATCTGTGAGATCTTAAATCTTGAGATTTTCTGTAACCAAATCCTGATCTATTCAGCTGCATCTGTAATGAGATTAAATCACACAGAGAGGGACTCTATATACTAACTGGTTGACTTCTGAAAACATTGGGATTTACTTAGAATTTTCAGAATTCTCGATAACTGAGAAAGAAAAAAATATCGTGTGAATAATTTGTATGGTTCTGTATTTGTCCGTTGATGTTACTTTTAAAACCCTTAATGGAAACTGCTTGAGATTGGTTTCCTCTTTCCGATATACATAAAGTAAAGAAAATTGACCTGGAAAGGGGACTCACAGCTTTACTCAGAATTATTTGATTACTGTTAACTAGGCTGTAGATACCATGTGATCAAGATGTCTTCCACATTTTTGACCCCCCTGCCCCCAATACAATTGGATTTTCGGTAAATAAGAGTGTCCTTTAAAGGCCAAATAAAAGTGAACTAAATTCAATAAAAAGCTTCAGGAGCTTTTTGTAATAGTCTTCGACCAATTTTAACTAATTTATCGAAATATCAGATTAGAAGAAGGGACGTCATGCTAAATTTCTTTGCCTAATTGACTCCTAGTTAAAATAATTTAATCATACCCAAACTTTTCTGAAGAGAAACAGAGATACTTTGGTTTAAGTTTATTAAACTCACTATTAAAAAAATAGATAAATTTCAGCTTCATTTAATGCACAATTGTACAGGGTTTAAAAGGACAAATAAACAACTGAGTCAGCAACGGAAAGCAATGGATTCCAGATGAAATCTGTCCATCAGTCATATAAGACAGCTATAGGAGAAGAACTGGAGGCCTTTGCATGGTTATGTTCTTCAGACGACTCAGTGGGAAAAGTACAACATTACAATAATCAATAAAGCAACTGAAAATGAGCTGAGTGGTCATCCTACAGTCCATAAAGGCAAAGGTTTGATTCTAATTTTCTCCTTCATGTCAGTATGCTCCTGGGAAAGGCACTTAACCCCTTATGTATTGACATATATGTGTAAATTTGAAAGTGAGGTAAAGTGGTTGTAATGTAAACTGCTTGGAGTGGTCAGAAAGACTTTAAAAAGAAAATGCAAAAAAAAGGTTTGTTGTTTCCTGTATTATAAGTTTTAGGAAAAAATAAGATACGTTTATTCATATACCACATTTCTGTAACACAACAATCAAAAGTACTGTACATGTGAAGATAAAGAGAAGTACATTGCAGTTGCATAAAAGGAACAGAAAATATCTAAATAGATAAAAAATGAATAATTCAAATAAGAATATTTTTACTAAATAAGATAAACATTTTGGGTTTTCTTTTAAGTAAATTCTTATGGGTAGCTGTTCTAGTCGCATATGCATAGCAGCTCTACGTCTCTCATGACTTTAGTCACCCTCAGCTCCAGGACGTTCTAAAGGAGTAGCTACAAGGAGCTGGTACATCAACCAGCACTGCAGCAGCATCATCCCGGACAAGCCCCCAAATATCTTACAGTCCTAAATTAAAGTGGCTCACAGGAGAGAGAACATATCAAGATCAGGCTAGTAGCAATGGATGAACAAAGATAGTACATAAATATGTTTGGAAACAAACTAAAAACAAACTACGGTAAATGAGGGAAGTTCTCTCCAAAATAGACATTCCAAGCTGTTGTGCTTTGGCTCCGAGTTTCTTCTCTGCCTATTTAAAATACAACAAGCAAAAAATTAAAACCGGACTATGGTAAACTCCCAAATGAAAAACAAGTAAGCAAACAACAGAGATTGGTTCAAAGGGCAGTAGTACAGAGGAAGTAAGACCAACAAGAGAAATAACTAAAGACAGAAACGTGGAGGAGGGAAGGACAGATTTATAGATAGACATATAGCTAGATAGATTTCTAAGATTATCCAAGGAAGTGGATACCCATCCAATTCAAGCATCATTGGGTGATTATTTGTGTATTTTCTTTTAGTTGTTTCCAATGGCCAGGTGGCTTGAAGATCAATATATAAAAAAATTGGAGCCATTACAAGGATGCTAATTTTTTCAAAACCAAATTAACAAATAACAACAGGCAAACAAACTGTAGTGAACCTCTAACTGCTAATTAGACAAAATGGTGATGTGGCCCAGAGGCCCAGATCCACTATTTCAGGGAGAAATGTGGAGGTTATGAAGAAATGTTTCCATGTATTCATAATCTGCTGTCAACTCTTCTTAGAAAAGCTGCGTTACACGTGGACACATAAAGCATGAGCAACATCCACACAGAGACAAGATTAAGTGTAACCAAAGTATTTTGTTGTTTAGGTTGTGCATAAGAACAGTTCTGGTATTTTAGAAGAGTATAAATAATTATTTTTTTAAATTGAATTCCAGAGTGGAAATAGTCAGATATTGCTGGTTTCATGTTACAGCATGCACCTTTAAAAAAAAAAAAAAAAACTATGACATTGTAGTTCATTGTGAGCCACATGCGCCAGTGAACCATAATGGTGCTGTCGACCTTGCATGAACTGTTTGTGTTTTTGTCCGGTGGTTAGTGTCATGAACCGAGGACAGATGGACCCAGTATTCAGGAGAGACAGTCAGTAGGAAAGTCCAAAAGATTTATTAAAATAAAAACAAAACAAAGCGGAGCTGTGGCTTGCGGACACTGCAGGCGAGGGGGGTGGGGCACCGCCCAATCTCAGACACTCTAGGAAGGAAACACAGGTAAGTGACCACGATAAACTGATGTATGATTTTCTGGGTTGGTCACTTACCTGGTTTAACAGTCCAGACCACGAGTGTCCCCAGTGCTGCAGTCCCAGAGGTCATGCTGGAAGC
>NW_015150785.1:176536-178226 GCF_000732505.1 Cyprinodon variegatus
ACAAACAACCATTCAAACACACACTCACACCTAAGGAGAATCTAGAGAAGCCAATTAACCTAACATTCATGTTTTTTTTGACTTTGGGAGGAAGCCGGAGTACCCAGAGAGAATCCACGCATGCTCAGGGAGAACATGCAAACTCCATGCAGAAAGAATTTTAAAATGTCCTTTTTGTTGTGCGCTGCAATGTGCAAGAATCAGGATTTGGAGAAATTACCCCACGCATTACGGCAAGAAGTCTAAAAAGATTTATCACATTCACACACAGGTCACTTAAGCAGTTCTCCTTAGAAATCTTATGCTCCAAGTTTGCCATGTCATATATTATAATATAAACACATGCTTTAGTATCCATTCATCCATCCATTTTCTCCTGCTTAGTCCTTGTCTGGGTCTCTGTGGGGTGGGTGCCTATCTCTGGCAGTCTACGGGTGAGAGACGGGATAAACCACGGACAGGTCGCTGTCACAGGGCATGCTTTAGTATAACTCATATCATTTTGGTAAACAATGTAAACAATGATTTTTTGACGGATAAGAGGCAAACAAGGCAATAGTAATTCCAAGTGTTTTATTGAGATAAAAGTTGTGCCGTTTCAAACCTCATTATCACATAACCATTAAAAAACAACTAAAGAATGAAAAAAAAGCATTTAACCCTGGAATTTCTGGAAAAAACATAATGTAGAAATGGCTTTATTTGAATATTTTCTTTTAAAGACATTATAATCTATATTATACCTCAGATTTAGGCTGTCATATGGGAATGATCATCGTTATGAGGTTCATCTTCAAACAGCCGATCTAGAAGAATAAAACCAAACATGAATCAAAAGGATATGTTTAAGAAAATATTACCTTGTTTTCTTCAATCCTAGAAGAAACATAATAATATATTATATTATAGTGCTGCAGGAATTGATCTTAAATAAATTAGATGTTTCTGAAACGTTAATAAAATATTTCCCTTTAGGCCAATACTGAGAATCAAGTCATGTTGAATGTGCCTGGTTTGCATGTTTGATAAGGTCTGTGTCCATATGTCCCTCTTGCTTTGGGTGATTCATATAGTCTACATTTATGTGTGTCATTCTATAACTTGATGAATCAACCCAAATATCTATAAAGCAAAGAAAAAGTCATGCACGTTGTTAGAATGAAAGTAAAAAGTGACTTTGTTTAAATATAAACTAGAAGTTGAAAGTGTACCGCATGCACCAAAGTCACACTTTAAAGAACCCCCTCTCATTGCTGGGATGGTCGAAGCCTCCATGGAGCCCTAAGCTATTTTTCAGTTTGGGGCCCTTTATTCTGCCGTTTATATGATTTGCTGCAACCAGAACATTTTTAGAACATTCAAACACCTACAATAAAGTGACTGCAAGTTTACTGTATGTTTATTTTTTGTTTAAAAGATAATTCTACAGAGCAAACTGTCCCAGACTAATCGAAGTAGCTTGCTCATGAACAGTAAAACATCATACCTGTCAACAGGTGCAGAAGTTGAACTGAACATTACAGAAAATATCTGATTTCAGTGATTATCTCAAAGTGTTGCTCATCCACAGCTTAGTTCAGCTCCATCAGGCTCTTTACTTGTTTTATTTATTAATATATACATTTGTATGTATATATTAATAAAATCAAAATATATTTGATTTACATTATTATAATTTTTATTTATAATT
>NW_015150785.1:179890-182202 GCF_000732505.1 Cyprinodon variegatus
AACACACTTAGATGTGAGACTTTATCTCACTATAATTCCGTATAGTTTCTGGTCTATGTGTGAATAAATATCCTCCTGAAAACCAAAGAACACAACAGAGAGATCAGGGAGCACGTTGAGAAGTTCAATTTTATTCAGTTCAGTTTATTTCTATTGCACCAGTTCAGATGTCATCTCACATCTCATGTCATCTCAAGGGAATTTTCAAAAACAATACAGTCAGATTAGTTAGGAAAACTGGTTTATTTCACCCTGTCATTGACTTGCAAGATATGCTCCTCCTGGATGGACGATTTCCACTTGCTTTACAGTACATGGGACAGAGGAGAAGAAAAAAACGAAGTTTTAACAGTAAAAAAAGAAGCTCCAGCAGAGCCAGGCTCAGGGTGAGGAGCCATCTGCTGAGGCCGACTGGGGTTTAAAGCAGGGTTAGGTTCTAAAACCAAATCCCAAGCTTAGAACATGGCCCAGTACACTCTTCAATCCATCAGCTGTACTGAGTAGAAGATGGACCAACTGCAGACCTTCCAAGACATGGAGGCGCACCTAAACTGACTGGTTGGAAAAGAACAGCATTAATAAAAGACCAACTAAGAGATGTATCGAATCATTGGAAGAGCTGCAGAAAGATAAAGCTCGGGTAGAAGAGTTTATTGATGAGTTTACAGTCAGTCTCTCCCTCCTAAACTCCTGCCTTTAAAGCAGAAGATTTGATTGTTATTTTGACTCACCCATAAAATGTCAGATCGGTTTTATTTTAGAGGATAGATGGAGCTTCACACAGTATAGTCCACAAAGCTGCATATATTGTCTGGTGTATGCACGTCTGTCCTTATCCTCATATTCCAGGGATTGACTGGCAGCCGCAACCTTGGCAGCAGGACTTTCAGACTCTCATCTCCATTGTTACTTTTTTCCTACATTTTCTTAACCGCCCCTCTTGCAGGCCACCTGTTGATAGCTTCACGTATCTAATAGCACTACTATCTGCTCGCTCATCTGCCTGCCCATCCTCTAATGTGTTAAAGTTTCTCTAAATACAAAAAGCCAATCATAAATCTTCACCACACACAAATCTTACCTCCTCCTGAACCTACGTCCTCCTCATCACCAATAAGGCCTTGTTTTACATTGTAAAAATTGTAAAACCTACTTCTGATGTCCGTAGTTGTTGCTTGCATAAGAGCTTTACTTTTAGAGCAATCCTGCAATAAAGGAGCTAAACAAACAGTCAGAGCTATAATTTGATAAACTAGATTAAAGCATGTTTATGTTAAGAAATTGCCTAGTCAAAGTCCAGACCTAAATCTGTCAGAGTCTTGGTCTTTTTGTTCCTGTTTTTCTTGGTTATCCATTTGTTGTCCTCTGCTGCCCTCTGGTGTCCTCCCTTGCTTTGTTTCTCTGTCCTGCCTGCACCTGTTGTCAATTTCCTCGTTAGTTCTCTCTTTGTCTCTGTCCCCTTTAAAAGCCCTCCCTCTTCAGTTCCTGTTTGCTGGATCCTCGTCAAACATCTCGTCTTACTTCCCGTCTATCATCTGCCTGCCTTGTCTCGTCTCTCCCTGGCTTCTGGTTTAGGTTAATCCCTGATGTCTCTTTGGTTCTGGTACGTTTGTAATTTTCAGTTGGACTCTGATTCCTGCTTCTGGATCTGTTAACCAAAATAAGCAGACTTTAATTCACCTCTGCCTACTGGTCTCTGCGTTTGGGTCCTCCATACAAACACTGCTTCATGACAAAATCCAATGGCAAATCTGTGCCAAGACTGGAGAACTCATTTTCACAGCTGCTGTTTTTCCATTTGAATGAAATGATTCTCTTCCTAAAGAAGGATGGTTAAATCTAATTCAGGTGTATGAAGCTCATTGCATTGAAAGGTGGTTCAACAAATTAAGGTGGGCTAATCACCTTCTTCTTTTAATTTTCTATTACAAATGTTATGTTATCTTTTTGTAAATTATATAATAGCCTCATACACTTATTACTCACAACAACTTTATGCTTACAGGTGCAGAAATTATGTTGTACAGTAATTTTTTTTCTCCATCTTGCCACCATTTTTGAAGACCCTCCCCCCGGACTCCCATAACCAATGTTTAAAACAAATCCTCACAGCAATAGGCTGAAGATAATCTTCAACCAGGCTGGAAACTCTGGAAGAACTTCAATTTAATGAGCAGAACCTTCAGCCTGCTAGATCCAAAAGACACACTGGTAAAGGTATACTATGCAATGTATACTATGCAACTAAATTTTCCGGCGAGGCTCCCCCCAGAGGGCGACAGTAAAAGTGCACTGTCGTAAATATGCTCAGC
>NW_015150785.1:183440-186003 GCF_000732505.1 Cyprinodon variegatus
GCTTAGTGTGAGGGATTGTATTTGAGTCAATGAGTCGATGCAATCAGCTGGTTTTCCTTAGATAGAAAACTTTGAATCAATTTGACTGCATGATCTGGTTGAACTGTAAAGTGCCTTGAGATGACATGTGGCGCTATATAAATAAACTGAATTGAATTGAATCGAATTAAAAGGCCTCTGATCCACAACTCGCTTCCTGATGCGCAGGCAGTGGTTGCCCCATATGACTTCATTCAAATGACCCCGTTTCAGCCCCCCTCCAGCCCCTCCTCCACCATCATTGCTAAAACTTCATCAGATTGTTGTTACTCCCGGACTCTTACTGCATTTTGCTTTACATTTCAACCCGTCCGGCAGAAGACCGCCATGTTGAGCCTGGTTCTGCCAGAGCTTTCTTCCCAACGGGGAGGTTTTCCTCTCCACTGTCGCTTCATGCTTGCTCATCATGGAAAGGTTCTCTCAACCTGTTTTATCCAAACTGGACTTCCATCTTCTGGGTCCCTGAGTGAAGCTCTAGTATCAGCTCACGCAGTCCAATGGATCATAGTACACCGTCTCACATACAGCAGTCTACAGACTGACCAACTTCACTTATCTCCACTTTACCACCAGTTTCAGGGCTGTGGGGGAAACAGCCCTATTCTTTGCTCCTGTTTATGCAGATCTATCACAATTCAGTGCTATGTTTCCTGCCGAGGTCTGAGCGCCAAAGACAAAGTAACTGTATCCATAAATTTCTTCTGTCATTTCTCTCCGTGTGAGTTTTTCCAGATTGAAATAGAGTAATTACCCATTTATCTGTATTTTATTGTTATCTTCATGCACTTTTTACAGGATTTTTTGAGAGTAAAATCCTTCTCTCACTAATCAGCTCAGTTATGCCCTGACACACACTCATACATGTATTCTATATTCATGCCTCCCTCATTACTTTGCTGTATTCTGCAGAGACTGTTCCAGGGGTGGCTCATAATAAGTCAGCTAATTAGCCCTGGTTCTCTGGGAATCTGTTTGCCCTAATCTATTACTGTAAGACATACTGGGTGAGATGTGTGTGATGGTGTATTTTCAGGTTATCACGATCACCTTTCGCTTTGAACTCTGGATAAAGAGATTACCCTGACGTTCGCTTTTAGATGACATTTGTTTAAAGGACCTTTAAACAATGGGTTCAAAATATTTTTGCTTATAAACCTCAACAAATTTTGCTCCTGTTTCCTGTTTCTTTGTTAAAAGATAAACGATAATTTAACCAATATTTTAACAACTAGGGAATCTTATGCCTGTTGATTTGGGATAGGTGAAGCACCTTTTAAAGATGCCAGTTTAAAGATTTATCGTCTCTGCACTGAAGCTCCAAGCGGGTTAATGCTGATGACATAAAAGGTCTTCTTGGCACCTGAAACTGAAGGAAACATGAGCCAGAGAAGCAATCCCAGAATAGTTCAGTGACATGTTCGGTTTCCCACAGGAGCAGAGATCCCACCAGAAACAGGAAAAAAGTAGAGTTAGAGCAAGAAAACATTTTTTTCCAAGTCATCTAAGTGAAAATTATAAACAGCTGGATGATAATGTAATTTCTTTGAAAAGAAAAAGTCGCTTTTAGTGCCTGAAATCATGTCAATTATCAATGTCATGTTGCTCTAACTGAGGTTAGCATAGAGTGGTGAAAAACCAGCATGAAACATGAGACATTCATCAGTTTTCAAAGCAGTCAGAATCATCCAAACAAATCATAAATATCTTTCATTGCCAAATATGAAAAGGATAAAAATATACTTTATTGCCCTTTTGGGGAAACTTCCTCCAAGCCTTCCCTTCGCATAAAGACAGGCTAATCATTTATGTCTGAGCTAATAAACTACAGTCTCTGTAGTAATTTGATGAAATAAAAACATAATCCAAAATAGGTTTGCCTTAAGGCCAACTTATTAGATATTTTAGTTAAGAAAAAATACCAAAAAATCACATTGAGACATACAGTTCACAGATGCAGTCTTCCTTAAAAGCTTGCCTACACTCACCATTAGCCTTTTTTACCAAAACAAAAATCACTTTTAGCCAATATTCATACATTTTTTTTATTTTTATTTGTCTTTGGGCTCAAAATTTAGGGCTTTTGAGGCAGAATCCACCAAACTTCCAGGAAGCTAATTTTATGTATTTCTTTTTTCGGTGGACAATTTATTTAAAAACTAATGAAACTATATAAGAAAAGTAAAAGACAATTAAAGGCTTCATTTCTGTCATTACTCTGGAAATTATTGCGTTTTTATTATTTTTAATAATACTGCTTAAACAAGAAAATTTCAATTGGATTTGATTAAAGACAGTGGAAAAATGTTTTATTTTTAATTGATGCAAATAAAATACCTCAACATGTAAAATAAGGATATAAAGATGTAAAAAAAAAAAAAAAAAAACTACAAAAGAAACCAATAAACAACACCAATAACACCAATAAATGATTCTACAAATTACAACACACAGCTGTCATGATGGGTTCACTGAAGGAGACCCAGTTATGCAGAACACCACTGACGGACACAAGGATGAAAAGTTG